>NW_020173731.1:319759-434989 GCF_003031525.2 Neophocaena asiaeorientalis asiaeorientalis | reverse complement strand
CCCCCACACCCCGCCCCGGCTCCCTACCTTATTCACCAGCGCTCCCGCCGGTGGCGACTCGGGACGCCCGGGCCAAGGGAAAGGGACCCCGAGCCCCGATGCCCGCTGGGAAATGTAGTTCTGCGCCCAGAGGCAGGGTACTGCTCGAACGCTCCCGAGCGTTCGTTTAGCTTTGCGTTCACTTCCTCTGAGAACTTGGAACTCCGGCCCCGCCCCCCCCGTGCGGCGCGGTGCACCCTGGGTATTGTAGTTTTGGCTGGATTCCGTGGTTGACGCCTGGGACGGAGACGCACCGCGGAAACGGAACTCTCTGACCTCATTGGACGCCGTCCCCAGCCCGCTCCTGCGCAGTCTGGGTTGGCGTCGTAACGCCTCGGGGAAAAGGAAGCGGATGGGACCGAGAATCGCTGTCTGTTGCTTTTTATTTTTCTGCTGATTGGATTTGGTCACTGGTTCTTCGTCTTTTGTCTGTTGCACGCATCCCGCCCTCCCCATTTGCTTCCCCACTCCTCGGATCCGGCCCTCTGGGCTTTCACGCCAGTTGTCTCACCCCGCCGTGAGCCCCTCCTGGTCCCCGGTCGGGCCTGGCACGGAGGCGGTAACTATGGAGAATATGGCGGAGGAGGAGCTGCTGCCCCAGGAGAAGGAGGAGGAGGAGGAGGTGGAAGTGGCCCAGGTCCAGGTCCCGACCCCGGCCCCGGACTCGGCTCGGGTCCCAGCTCCGGCCCCGGATTCGGCTCCGGCCTCGGCCCCGACTCCGGCCTCGGCTCCAGTCCCAGCCCCTGCCCTGGCCCAGGCTCCGACCCTGTCCCCGTCCCTAGCCTCTGTCCCTGATGAGGCTGAAAGCAGTAAGTGCAGGAGGCCCAGATCTGTCTGCCGCAGGAGAAGCGAGAAAGTGCGCCTTGCTGGGGAGTAGGGGAGGCCCTTCTCCCCTGGGATGGTTTTTATTGGGAAAGGCAGTTTTAGAGAAATGGGGGGAGGAAGGAGGAACCCGTATAGCGGGTAAAACGGGTGTAGGATGGGGGAAGGCATCTCCACAAACCTTGGGGACCTCACAGTGAAGGATCTGTGGAGGCCAGGTGTGCTGCAGATAGAAGGAAATAATGAGGTTGTGGGCTTCTTCGTTAAAGGGAGTCTTTTTGGTACAAAAATTAGAAGTTACACCTAATTTGGTAGTTTCCCTCTCAGCCCCGTCTGCCATGGTTCACTAAGTCCTTTAAAATATGATAGAGTAACCGAGGCAACCTGTTTACTGTAGTAGATGCTAACTGCCAAGATTTAGCAACCGTTGCTGTCAATTAGCTTTTGTGCCTCGACAGAGACAAGAGATGGGTTTTTCTCATTATTTCATTTTCTTTAGCAGCTTGCTTCCAAAAAGAATTTGAGGGTGATGAACAGTTTAAGAAAGAGTCGGCTAAATTACAGATGTCTTCCCTCAGACATAAATACCAATTGAATTTTGTACGTTTTTCCATCAGAAGTCAGCTGTTGAAAATTAATAGCCCGTATTATTGTGCTTCTGAATATGCTTGCATGTTTTCTAAGTGATGATTTATTGGACCATAAAGGAATTTAAAAGATTGATAAGTAACACTTTCTTAGGAATTTTCTGAACATTTTGAAATGTTAGGTCTAAGAAAGTTTTCTTTAAAAATTTAGTCCCAAAATTGACCTTTATGCTCTTTCTGAATCATAACAAAATATCTTAAATTAATTCGTTGTCTTTCGTACTTCTAAGCCACTTGTGAGATTAATGTTTATAAAACATTTGGACAGTTATAATCTAATAGAATTATTTTACAATTTTTAAACAACATATAAATTGTTATAGTAGATTTAAGAGTAGGGCAGATCACAGAAAAGACAAAGTCAGCAGACCTCTGGTAGGCCCCTCCTTATCACAGAAGATCAGAGCTAGTAGGTGCAAAATAAGGCCAGTTGTTTCTTCATCCACAACTACAATGGGGGAGGAGGAGGAACACTCTCCTGAGTAAGGTATCCTCCCTAACTCATCTCTAGATGGGGTATTTTTATGTTTATTAGAGGTGGTTGAACAGCTTTAGGGAATGCATGCTTTCTCCACCTCCCCACCATCAAGAATATGTTGAATATAGTTTGGAAAGATTTCTTCCTATATTCCAAAATTTACAAGTGTGTAATTTGAAGAATGCATGATGTTTGAGAAAACTGAAAATGCATTGCTGGGACAAGTAGGTAATGACTGAGAATCTGAAATGCATTAGAAACATATTAATCACATTTTAAAAATTATTTTTAGATGGTCTGGTTAGCCCTCTGAAATCAGTCTTAACTGGGCAAAATGAAGATGGCATATCTGAAATAGAATTGAAAATTGAGGAAAAAGAAGTTTTAAAAGAACCTCCTAGCATCTTGGACTCATCTGATTTAACAAGAGGTTTGCCTATTGACTTCTGGATTAGTGTGTTACAAAAAGATTGGGTGATTTTAAGTACAGATTGACTGATAACTGCTGTGTTGAGCCAGAAAGTGATTTCAGAGACGTACATAGGCATATCAGGACTCTCTAGACAGGTCTTTTAAAGTTTACTTCACTAGCGGACCACAGGATTTTCAGTTTTCTAGCTTACCAGGCCCCTTTTGCTTACTTTGTACTACTTAGTAGTTGGAATGATTTAAATAAGCACATCGTTATGTAGCACTATATATCTTGTTTCACGCACACAGATCTTTGAACTATGGAAGCCAAAAGCTTTTATGATTTCAAAGTAAATAGGTTGGTTTGTACACGTGGATTCATTGCCTGAATCTTACTAGACAGTAAGGTCAGACACCGAGCAATTAAAGGTTTTTGTAATGTGGGAAAAAATTTTACCTGTTTATAGAAATCATATCTCATTGTAAGTCATTTGAACAATACCTGGTATAAGAAGTTAAACAATAGCATTTGTTGCTCCTTGTTTTTCTCATTTTAGAATTAAGTAAAAATTGTTTTTTAATAAATTTTAGCAGGAATGTCTGACAGTGCTGAATTGAATTCCAAAATTATTGACGCAGTGTGCTGCTGCATCCAAAAAGACTAATGATTTTTTTTTAAATTAGTTTAAAACTTTAGTGCCTGTGGTGTGCAAGTTACTGTACTAGGCACTTAACTGTTACAAAGATGAATAAGACATAGCCCTTGCCTACTTACTGCTTATTTGTAGGGGAGACAAACAAGAACACAAATTATACAGAAGGAAAACAAAGCAACTGGGCATGAAACTTGGAGAGGGATAGGCAGGAAGACAGCAGTGCCGAGAAATTGTATAATCTAATTATATAATTAATATTAGAGAGCCTTGTGGTTTACCTCCATTGACTCCTATCTCACTGGGATCCTTTCCTGTCAGTTACATCTCCTAGTCTTGCATATTCAGGATTCCACTTTGTAAGTGTTCCTTTCCTTGGGGCTACACATATTCAGGTCTCTCTATCCTTAAAAAGAAAGAAAAAACAAGTTACAATCCCATCCATCTCCTTTTTTATACTACCAAACTTCTTGAAAAAAATAATCTATGCTGATTTTCTATACTTGGTTTCTCCTTCCAGTCCCATTTGTACTCTGACACCTCACTGAACCTTCTTTCTTAAAGGTCACTAGAGACTTGCTAAATACTAAATCCAGTGGTCTTTTCTTGATCTCTGCAACTATTTGTGATACTTACTGTTGAGCATTTCTCCTTTACAGTCTCTTCTCTCTTGGCTTCTGCATTATCTTGATTCTCCATACCATTTTTCCTTTTTGAATGTACCCTCTTGATTTTCCTCAGCGTCTCTTACAAATATCTACATACCTCACTTACAAATTGTATCCATTTATATTAATCAGTAGTGGGTTCAGCAGCATTGGGGAATGCATCCCACACACGACTTACTCAAGAATGTTAAATATATTTTGGAAAGATTTATTCATATATTCCAAAATTTACAGGTATGTAATTTGAAGAATGTATAATATTTGAGTAACCCAAAAATGTGTTACTGGGACTGAGTTTTGGCTTTTTTCTTCTCTGTTCCAGAAAATTTTTCCCTTACGCTTTCTTATTCATGCTCATAGTTTCATCTAATGTGTATTTTTGAGTTATATCTATTCAGAATCCCTCCTGAGCTCCAAAAACGATTCAGCTGCCTACTGGACTTGAGTACCTAATACCAGTAGTAGTCAAACACACTGTGTAAAAAACTAAATTCCCTTGTCTCCTCTTTCCTCTTCCTTTCTGCCAAAAGTGTTTTCTGCTTCCTTTATTGGTTAACAGTATTATTAAATCTCAGGATCGTCCTTTAATCTTCACCTTTACTTTCACATCCCAAGTTCTTTGCTTCTTTTTTTACCTTCTCTTCTCCAGTACTTTTCTGTTACTAATTTCTCACCTCAGTTATTGATCCTTGGTACTACAGCCAGAGATACCCTCCTGAAATGCATTCAAATCATGTCTTTGATTTCCTCAGAAACCTGAATTAACATTGCCTGAAGAGTAAAGTCCAAACTAACTTGCATAAAATTTATGTCTTCCATGATACATTTTTGGCTGCATATCTTTCTACCAACTCTATCCCCCATACTACTTTCCAGCCAGGAGTGGTATAGAGGTGGCTGTGTATTTTTACACCACATGCCTTCATTTATTAGGTTACTTCAGTTTATAAGGCCTGACACGAAATCTCTACTTATTGAAATTCTCTTCCTACCTTATGAAATTCTATTCATACCCTAAATTTCAGTCAAATGCCACTTCTTCAGTGAAGACATTCCCAGGGGCACTTGTTGGAATGAATTACTTCTTCCTCTGTAGGCCACCATTATATTACCTTTACCCCTAGTGTTCATTTCATCCTGCCTTGTGTTCTAGTTAGTAGTTAACGTTTTAATCTCTCTCACGTGGTTGAAAGTTCTTTGAAAACAGGAAACATGGCTTCAGTGTTTTGTACAGACTAGAACCTTTCTTTTGTAGAATTATATTGAATAATAAGATAGAATTTGAAAGCTGTGAGGTTACACAGCAGAGTTTTTTCCCCAACTCTGCCTTCTTAGGCACACTTGTCATTTTATAAACTGAGTTTCCCATCTTGGTACTAGGGCACTGTGCTATAGGAAATAAAAGTGTAAAATTCCATGTGACATGATCAAATAAAAATGAAGTTGGAATACAGATTGTTAAAGCATAATTTTCTAACTCTTAAAATTTCCTTTCAGAGAGACACATCTCAATTCAAAGGCAGCTTGCTGATCTAGAGAAGTTAGCTTTCGTAACTGAAGGGGATTTTGACTCTGCCAGTTCACTGAACTCAGATAATCTTGATGCAGGTATTTCCATGATTTGAAAATGTGTTTTTTCTCAGTTTCTAATGATTTGTCATCTTTCAACACATGAAACTTTTTCTAAGTATAGACTTGTTTATTTTCACTGAACTAGAGCAGAAGTAAAATAATGGTTTTTTACTTAGGAAATTATAGCCTTCTATATGCAAAGGTGCTATGAGATAAGTTATTTCACAACTTCTCAAGGAAATTACAGTCTCATGGATATATAAGGGCTTTGTATGCTAAAAGTTAGGAATTACATTTTACTATGAGTAACAGAAATCCAGAAAGTAGTATCAAGGCTTATATTCTCTCATGTAAAAGAAGTCCCAAGGCTGGCAGTTTAGAGCTGGTACAGAGTTTCACAATGTTGTCAGTGCCCCAAGCTCTTCTCTTTCTACTTTGCCATCCTTAGTGCTTGGATTCCATCCTCAAGATCTCCTCACAGTGTTTTGAAGTAGGCAGAGTATATATATATATATATATAAATAAAAGAAATAAAATTGTGCTTATACTTGCCATGTGCTATGTGTGAAAGATATTTGTTGGATTAAAAATTGAGTTATTATTTCTGTATATTTTATTGCTTTAAACCTGGATTTGAGATTTTAATTCTCTTGTATACTATCAAAGTTTTCATTAAGATACATTACATTTCTAATTAAATAAAACTTATTTAATACATAATCTTTCCAAGAATATGTTAATAAAGAAGGAAGAACTTACAAATTTAGTAATAGGATACAGTGGTTGTAACCATGACCCCAGTCTCAGAATAGCAATTATATAGGATCCAAGGTACTCCTTCCACTTCCTTCTTCCATTTTTCTAACTCCGCACATTAATTATTTTTGTCGCTGCTAGAGTAGAAGAGTATCAGAGCAGATACTTATGCTCTCTGCTCAGCTCCTAGCCCTCTGGGAGTGTGACAACTGCTGCCTTTTCTCCTGCCCAAAGTACAGAATGACATTCTCTCTGGCAGGCACTTTGGCTGGAGGGATATCATGTAGTTTATCACTTCTAATCCTCTCTGTTCCCAGTGGCAACAAGGATATCTGCTAGCCACAGAGAGGAGAGTTTTAGGTAAAAAAATAAGTCACTGACCATGTGCTAAAACAACTATTGTTAAGTACCTGCTGAGGCAGGAATGACTTCTCCCTAATGTTAAGAAAGATATCATCTAAGGTGTGTGAGTATGTGTTTTGGGCGGTAAAGGGCAGAGGCAAGAGAGGTTCCCCGTTACTTCTTTTGTAGCTAAATTTAAGCATTAATAGCTAGTATATTCTCTGCTTTATTAGTTCCTTTTCCTTTAACAGGAAACAAACAGGCTTGTCCATTGTGCCCCAAGGAAAAATTCAGAGCTTGTAATAGTCATAAGCTTCATCGTCACCTTCAAAATTTACACTGGAAAGTCTCAGTTGAATTTGAAGGTTAGTATTTTTGTGCTTGCTAAAAGTGATGTAAACGAAATTAAAGATTTGGTACCAGTTTTGGAATTTTAATGAAAACATAATCAAATATTTTCAGTTTAAAATTATGAAGGATTAATGCCCCTCTTTTAATGTATTTATTAATAAAAGACCATATAGCTCTCTAAGCAATAGATAGATGTGACACCAATAGTTTAGTGTGGCAAACATTTATTAAGCATCTCTTCTGTACGGGGTACCTGCTTGGTGCTGAAGGTCCACATTACTTATTGAACCATGTTTTAATAAGTTATACTTTTCCTTTTATATTAAACAACTACAATTTTACACATACTTTTGAAGATATAATAAATGTAGTAAAACAGAAAATAATTGGTATGAACATTGGAAAAAAGAAGAAACATCTTTTTTTTCCTGCTGATGGCTTAAAAAAGCCAGTTGATGAGAGTATTTGGAACAGTGGTGAGATACAAGATTGATCAGAGTCTCTCTACTCTAGATAAGTGGAAATTAGAAAAAAACAATTATAATAGTGACAAAAATGACACAATTTGAGGGAGTAAGTTTAACGAGAGGACTCATATAAAGAAATGAATAAAGTTGAAGAACAAAAAACAACATCTTACCAAGTTAAAATACTTCTTAGAGACAGTGAATTATTAGATTCTGAGTTAGTGAATTATATATTACAGCATTTTTGGAAAGAGACCTGGCAACATTTAAAACATTTAAAATATTCATCCACCAGGCACTCTTTCCTAGGAGTAAAAGCAGCAATACACAAGGATAGGTATACAAGAATATTCATTGCAGCATGTGCTTAGTGACAAAAACTTGGAACTAAAATAAGAGATTGAATAAATTATGGTACATACATACCATGAAATATTATGCAGCCATTGAAAAGAGTATATTACATCTATACCAGTTTACTTGGAAGGATTTCCATGGTAAACTACTAATGAAAATAGCAATATATGGGATAAAAACAAAAAGTACCCCCCCAAAAAAGCCCTAAATATCAATCTTAAACACGTATATACTTATATTTATATATGATTATATAAGTATAGTCATTGTTAAATGTGCTTACCTGGGGTTTCAACCAGACTGAATGAAATAGCCATTATAAGACACCCCAAAAAAGAAGCCAGAACTATACCAGAATTATTTTCTTAGATTATCACTAATTACTAAGAGAAAAGGGAATTAGAGACTAATTCAGAAGCCATATGTCTTATGTTTAATTATTTATAAGAATGTATAGTAAACCATATTGACTTCTTATCAAAAAAGAAAGATCTCATTTTAATTACAAAGGTCTCTTTCGTTTGCTTTATTAAAGCCATTGTTTAATCTTTAGGTTTTGTCTCCCTCCTCCAAGTTATTCTTTTCTCTTTGATGGCTCATAGTATTGCTTTACTCTGTCATGTACATTAGGTTGTTGGGTTCTTTCACATGGTGGTCATCTGGTAGATGGTGAACATGATTTTGTCTTTGTGAGCAGGCTTCAAAGTAGTTGGCAAATATGTTGAATAAGATCTGCTGAAGGAATAGAAGGGAGATGAGGGAGAAAAAGCCAAGAATGCTTGTGTTTGAGACTTGAGCAACTAGAAAAATGTTGTCCTTTACTGGGATGGAGAAGACTGCATTAGGTATGAGAAAGGAGGACAGGTCCTCAGATTTAGGCATGCAAATGTTGAGATGCATCTAGTGGAGGTATCAAGTAGCCTGGAGGCTACATGAATCTAGACTTTGGGGAAAAGGTTTGGGCTAGAGATACATATTTGGGAGTTGTCAGAATATAGATGGTATTTAAAGCCGTAAGACTGGGTGGGATAACCTTAAGATTACATATAGGTGGAAAAAAGTTGTTGTCCAAGGTCTGAGTCCTGAGACACTCCAACATATACAAATAAATGATTGGATGTAAAGTATGAGAAGAAAGGAGTTAAAGATAACTTAGTTTTTTTTTTTTTTGTTTGTTTGTTTTTGCGGTACACGGGCCTCTCACTGTTGTGGCCTCTCCCGTTGTGGAGCACAGGCTCCAGACGCGCAAGCTCAGCGGCCATGGCTCACGGGCCCAGCCGCTCCGCGGCATGTGGGATCTTCCCGGACCGGGGCACGAACCCGCGTCCCCTGCATCAGCAGGCAGATTCTCAACCACTGAGCCACCAGGGAAGCCCGATAACTTAGTTTTTGAATTGGGAGTAACTGGAAAGCATTATCATTCATTAAAAAGGCGAAAAAGAGACCTGGTTCAAGAGGAAGTGAAAATTTTAGTCCTTGACAGTAGGTTTTTTGGAGTTCTGTTGTTGTTGGGTTTTTATTTTTTATTTTTTTTCTTGGCTGCGTCACACGGCTTGTGGGATCTTAGTTCCCCGAACAGGGACCAGGGATCAAACCCATGTGCCCTGCAGTGGAAGCGTGGAGTCCTATTCACTGGACCACCAGGGAATTCTCGACAGTAGGTTTTGAAATAACCAGTCATATGTCTTCAATAGGCAATTGAAAGTAGAGATCTGGCCCTCAGGAATGAGTTGGTAAGAGAGCTATAATTTGGGATTCCTTCTCACAGGGGAGATAGTTGCAATCATGAAAGGTACTACAGTTACCAAGGAAATGAGAAAAAATTTTTGTAGCACATCAAGCATACAGAAAATCTACATTTTCGAGTATGAGAGAGGGAAAAGAATCTGTAAAGAAGATTAAGTAGGAAAGATGGGAAGAGAACTAAGATAGTGCCGTATCATAAATGAAGAAGAGGCTGTATAATGGTAAATGCAGCATAAGGCAGAGAAGATGAAGCCTAAGAAAAAGTCAAGATGGCAGAAAGACGATAAAACTGAGTCCCAAAGAAGTTAAATGACTAAACCAAGGTAACACAGATATTTTTGGCAGAACCAGGTTTTGACCCTAGATCCTCCTGTATTTGTTTTTATACTATGTAATATACAGCAAGTACATAAAACTAAGGCAATCTCATTCAAATAAACTATGACATTACAAATATAAGAATAATCTCAATTCTTATAAAATAAAATTTGCTAGTAATTGTTAATAATAACTGAATACTTAATGAACAGTGATAGACAAGCAGCAATTCTTCATTCTTCATTCTAGGTTACAGGATGTGCATCTGTCACTTACCTTGTCGACCAGTGAAACCAAACATTATTGGAGAACAGGTAATCACGTGGTAGATTTGTTTTCTTTTAGACTTAGCTGTCCGTAAAGAAAGTGCAATTTTGAGTTGCTTTACAACTAAAATGTGCATATTCAGCAATGAGTTTAAGATTTTGTTTACAAGGGCTTTCAGATTACCATAGTAGGAAAAATATGAAATGTATGAAAGAAGTTGCTGTATTGAACTTTTCATTTTAAAGTTCTTAATTTCAGTCAGATCACCTGCTCTCTTGTGTTCAAAAGGAAAATTAACCCACTTACTAATTTTGGAATGGAGATTTTTAAATAGTAATTTTTTTCTTTCAAAATAAATTTTGCTCATGGAATAAGAGCCTTTAATTTCCATGGGTTAGTAAATATCTTAATATGTGTCGATTCATACTCATCCTCCATGTGTTCTTCCTCTTACTTTGTCAAAGGATAGAAGGAAGAAACTTTCTGAAATCTCACTAACTTTTTTTTTAAAGTACGTGTGTTTACTTTTAGGATAGATTTGACCTTTGGGGAATACAAATTATAAAATATTTTATAGTGACACTATACTGAATGCATATTAGTTTAATGGGTCCTCATTATTAATTTTCCTTTCAAGTCACTAAAAAAAGTAAAGAACTGGGGGGGGGGGAAACAAACATTTCTTAAGTAGTTAGGATAATGCTTAGTCCATTAACCCTATCTATTTTGAATATGATAACCACAATGCCATAAGGAACCTTGTGCAATGTTCTTGACTATTCTCTCCTTGCTCTATGATCCCGAGTAAACAGGACGTAAGAGTAAAAAGGCATCAAAAGCAGAAAGAGCTGTTGGAGTGGTGTTTTTGTTCTTAGCTAAATAAGGAACTATAAAGTCTACTGGAAAAATAGACCTTTTATCCTGTCTCTAACATTTAGTAGTGTGCTAGAACTAGCTCAATTTTCCAGAAATCTTGAAAGCTCGTTGTTAAATGTGGCCATCATCAAAAATTAAATTATATAAACTTAAAAGTAAATAAATTATATTAAAAACAAAGTTAATGAATACTCACAACTCACTACTTCCCATTTATTTTACTACACTTTACTTTTACCTGTGCTCTTAACGTTATTTATGTATTCTATATCTGCACGGCGGCAGTGTTCTCTGGTATGATATTGCACATCTCTTCCCAAATTCACGTTCAGCGATGTCCCATTGGTAGCTTCAGATGTCATGGTTGTAGCTTGACATCGGCCATGGTAGAGTACATAAACCACAGACGGCTGCAGACACTACAAATCAGGGCTTTATTTTCCTGGAGAGCCAGTTGCTATACATCTACCAGCACATTGCTGCTAGTGTCATACCGTTTGTTAAGTGCTGCTTATAGAAGATAGAGTACAGTTATTTGCTGATTAGAATGAATGGAAAAAACTAAGAAATTAAACTTGTGGCCTGTCGTAAAGTAAGATTAAAAAGCATATGTAAATATAGGTAAGGAAGTAAAAAATCCTTTCAAAGTCACATTGGCAAAATGAATACTATCTTCTATACATTAAACCCTAAATACACTAACATACATAAATTTACAACATTAAATAAACTTTTATTTCATTGTCTTAGTAACTTATTTATGTATTTAAATTAAATACTCTGTTTGATAGATATCCAGTAAAATGGGAGCCCATTATCATTGTATTATTTGTTCAGCAACAATCACCAGAAGGACAGATATGCTAGGACATGTTAGGCGCCATGTGAATAAAGGAGAGACTAAATCTACGTATATTGCTGGTAAGTTGAGCAATCTCATTAACATGTTAATAAGTAAATTCTTAAACAATGGTCTAATTATTCTTTTCAGATATCAAGCAGACAAAATACAGTGACTTAACCAAATCATTTAGTTAACTACTAATCTGTCAGGTTTTGTTTTGTTTCTGTGAGACTCCCAACAATATTCAACTGTTCTCAATTTAACAGATATATTTAATATCTGGGATAGATATTAAATATGGGTAGAAAAAAGCAACTGATGTTCAAGTAAATATAGGTATCTTAATGAAAGACTATAGAGTTTTATTACGAATGACGGCTCCTGTACCAATAACTGTGTTATACTATATTATCGAAAAACACTGGAAAAAGGAGGTACAGTGATATATAAAGACTCTTTATTATCCTGAGTGATATCGAGTTATTAGTAGCTTGTTAATACTGAAACAGTTCCTTCTCAAGAATTAAGAATTAAGCCCTCCTGCCCTAAGGCATCCATTATATGTAATGAATTAACTTCTCTCTTATACATCTAGAATGGTACTCTGGACCTTCCCTTTAAGAATTGAAAAAAAAAAGTCACTGAAATAATTATTTGAAGGGCTTAATTTGCTCACAGAACCTGGTTTGAGAAAGGCTGATCTTGTGAGATATGTGACTTGACACTTTGTTGAGTATAGAAAGATATATAACACAACACTAGGAAAGATTACTTTTATTTGGCATTGTAGAAAGGGAAATATGGTTCCCATTTAGCTAACATTCTGATAGTAATGTTATCAAGAAATCCAAACAGAGAGAATCTCATTATATTTCCCCCACACATATTACATATGTTTCCTTTCTTAAATATTTAAAATATATTCACACAAACACATCACTGTTTCATTTGGGTTTATAGCTAAATGATTCTAATGTATATTAAATGTAGAATAATTTTTTTACATTAGCTTATAGCTGTTTGAATATAATTTGTGATTTAAAATCATAATTATGAGAAAGTGTTCTGAAGTCAAGCACATTCAGGAAATATAGTGACTCTTAGTCACCCATGCCGGCTAATGGAATGTAACTACACAGAAAGGTTAATTTTCTAATGTTTAAACCACAATAAAATATATTTAGCAACCAACCTATATAAACACAATGTAGTGTTTGATGAGTAATAAATGTATTTTAGGATTTTGTACTATCTTAGGTTGATTATTCTTAACTAGGTATACAGATATATTGATGTGCTAGACAGTTAAGATTTTAAGCTGACAAACTTTAATTCACCAAATGCTTAACTGAATACTACTCTTTTCCAGAGACAGTGCTAGGTAGGTCAGTTTGGGGGAACTTTTTTGGCATCTACTCAACTGATTTCATTAACATGAAATATTATAAAGGAAGGTTTTTTTTAATGTATATTGTTTTTGATATTTAGAATTATTTTGTATTTCACTGGAAATCTTTTTTTTTTGTAATTTTAGCTTCTGCTGCCAAACCACCTAATGAAATTTTGAAAGAGGCAGACACAGATGTACAAGTTTGTCCCAACTATTCTGTACCTCAGAAAACAGATTCCTATTTTAATCCCAAAATGAAACTAAATCGGTAAGATAAATTGAAAACAGGGTTATGGGATGTTTCAAATAATTACAGATGTACCTTTTCTTAATCTTTTTGTTTTAATATATTGAAACAAAACTAGGTATAGATTGAAAATCATTTATTTTAGCATTTTCTCAGAATGATTGTTTTCTCTCTTTTATTTTTCTGCCAAACCAATTTCTTTCTCAGAGAGTAAAACAGGTCTAACTTTATATAATTAAATGAACATGTTGGGCAAGTTTGTGGGCAAGTTTTATTTATAAAATCATTATTCATCGTGAATACTTGTTAATAAAACCCAATTCGATTTGTAGTTTAATTTCACAGATTTTTAGTTCTTGTACTGTTAAGTAAGGAATATAATATTAGGTCTCTTTCCAAAATAGTTTGCATAGTAAATAGGAGCCCCATTTGTATTCTTAAAATAAAATCTACAATGATGAAATCATGGTGTCATAAAATTATTTGATTGTTATACTTTCTTCTAGGCAGCTAATATTCTGTACACTGGCTGCTTTGGCTAAGGAACGAAAACCTTTGGAATGTCTAGATGCCTTTGGAGCTACTGGTAAGTAATGAAGCCTTTTTGGAACCCCACTTTATCAGATCTGTACAGTATCTTTTCTTTCCCTTTTTTTTTCTTGTTGTTTAGCCACTTTGAAAACTAAGGGTTTGTTTATATCATGTGAACCTGAAGAGATTTTTTTCCCAGTTTTTTTGAGAAATAATTGGCATACATCACTGTACAGGTGTACACGTTTGAGGTGTACAGCATGATGATTTGCTTTACGTATATTGTGAAATGATTACCACAATAGGTTCAGCTAACATCCATCATCTCATGTAGATACAATACCATAAGAAGAAAAGAAAGAAGAAAAAATATTTCTCCTTGTGATGAGAACTCTTAGCATTTACCCTCTTAACGTTCCTGTATACCAGTGTTACCTATACATAGTCATCATGTTGTACATTTCATCCCTAGTACTTATTTATATTAAAATTGGAAATTTGTGCCTTTTGCCCACCTTCTGGTACAGTATCGTTTCTTAAGAAATTTATATGGATATCATATGTAGCAAAATAGTTTGATATAAAAAAAAAGATCCAAGGTAAATTTTTTTATTATGGAAAATTTTCAAATATATACAGAAGTAGAGCATATAATAAATGAATCCCTTTATATCCATCACTCACTTCAGAAATTACCAATTCATACTCAGTCTTGTATATGTATTCCCATGCACTTTCCCTCATACCTCATTCCTCCATTCTGTATCCCCATTATTTTGAAACAAATCACAGATCATTTCATCCATAAATATTTCAATGGGATATGTAAAAGACAAGGACTTTTTACAATTAAAACCCATATACCATATCACACCTAAAAAATTAAGAATAATTCTTTAATATCATCAAATGTTTAGATATGCCTATTTCATAATTTTTTTAATTCAAATCTGAATCCAAACAAAGACTATATATTTCAGTTGTTTAGTATGTCTCTTAAATCTCTTTTTAATCTATATTACCTTCCATCATTTTGTGTGTATGTGTGATAATTATTTGTTGATATAACAGGTCATTTGCCCTGTAGAGTTTCCCACGGTCTAGATTTTTGCTGATTGCATCACCATGGTTCATATAAGATGAACCATCACATGGTTCCTCTATCTCTCGTATTTCTGTAAATTGGTAGTTGGATCTTCAGGTTTGATCAGATTCAGATAGGATTTTTTTTTTTTGCAAGAATACACATTTACTGCAATCAGTTATCAGTTGGTATATGGTTGTCTCTTTTTTGTGATGCAGTAAATATTGCTTAGTCATTAGGCAGTGGGGTAAGGTGAAATTTTAAAGATTGAGAACATTTTTCCCAAAAGGACTTAACAGTAGAGAAAAGATAATGGAAAAAGTAGAAAATTTCTAAGAAGCCACTTGTACCTAATCCACATCTTACTTCTTAAAGGTTATAGGAGTGTATTCTTGGGAAGTTTGTACCAACAGGATGAAAGCATGACTTAGCTCTCAAGTTCCTCTCCTCAGGGAGAACTAGTGGTTAAAAACATGGACTGTGGAATCAAACTGGCTGCATTCAAATCCCAGCTTTATAACATGGTAGCTGTCTAACCACAGGAAATTTATGCTTCACTTTCCTCATCTATCTAAAGGAGGGTACCCACCATAAAATGATGTGAAGATTAGGTAAATTAATACATGTAAAGAAATTGGAACAGTGTCTGGTATATAGCAAATGCTATAAAAGTACTCAGTATCATCATTATTGTATTATTACCACTTCTACTACCATCATCATCATCATTAGTAATGTCTCTGTAAATATGGTAAAAGTGATGAAGTAGTGATTTTAAGCTGATCACATCCTCTGAGCCAGTTGGATTTTTTTTTTTAATATTTGTTTGTTTATTTGGCTGGGTTGGGTCTTTGTTGCAGCATGCAGCATATTCATTGCGGCATGTGGGATCTTTTGTTGCGGAACTCGTGGTGCGCAGGCTCTTCGTAGTGGCACGCAGACTTCTCTATAGTTGTGACATGCGGGTTTTCTCTTCTCTAGTTGTGGCATGGGCTCCAAAGCACGTAGGCTCTGTAGTTTGCGGAACGCAGGCTCTCTAGTAGAGGTGGGTGAGCTCAGTAGTTGTGGTGTGCAGGCTTAGTTGCCCCGCGGCATGTGGGATCTTAGTTCCCCGACCAGGGATCGAACCCACGTCCCCTGCATTGGAAGGCAGATTCTTTACCACTGGACCACCAGGGAAGTCCCACCAGTCGTATTTTAAATTTGAATCAATTTTTACTCCTTTTTCTGCCACTGTCCCCACATACACTCAACCACCGATCTGTTCTAATTTTTCTTTTTTATTATGACTCATACTCCTTTTCCATTCCATATCCACCAATGTAATGATTTTTGGCAATGATATCTCTCCCACCCTGTCTGTCTTGTATGCTATTGCAAACAGCCCTTCCTCTGAAACACTGAATTGATAATGTTACTTCTCAGTCAAAAAAATCATGCATCTTTATTGTCTAAATAGAGTTCAGCTTCTCAGATTGCAATTTAATATCCTCTATAATCTGACCCAATCTACTTTTCCAGATTTATTTCCCAGCATTTTCCCTGACACAACTTCTCTCTCTCTTTCTCTCTCTCTCTCTTTTTACATTCAATAAAATTTATTAAATGTCTATCCTAGACTGGGTACTATATACGTTTCTTGATAGTGGAGTCATTTTTTTTCTTTCTTTTCCTCCAGTTTTATTGAGATATAATCAACATATAACACTGTATAAGTTTTAGATATACAACATAATGATATGTATATATTGTAAAATAATCACCAAAAAAGATTAACATCCATCACCTCACATAGTTACAGATTTTTTTTTCCATTTTTATGAGAACTTTTACATTCTGCTTTCTTAGTCACTTTCCAATAAACAGTACAGTATCATTAACTATAATCACCCTGCTATACATTATATTCCCAGAACATATTTATCTTATAACTGCAAGTCTGTACCCGTCCATATCCACCCAGTTCTCCCACCCTTCCAGTCTCCACCTCTGGCAGCCACAAATCTGATCTCCATTTCTGTGAGTTTGGTTTTTTTAGATTCCACATGTAAGTTAGATCATACAGTATTTGTCTTTCTCTGATTTATTTCACTTAGCATACTGCCTTCAGGGTCCATCCACATTGTCTGAAATGGCAGGATTGCCTTCTGTTTTATGGCTGAATGGTATTCCACTGGGTGTATATATATATATATATATATATATATATATATATATACCACATATTCTTTATTCATTCATCCATCTGTGGACACTTAGATTGTGTCCATGTCTTGGCTACTGTAAATAATGATGCAATGAACTACTCTTTTTTTTTACCTGAAATCCCTAAAACTATCATTTAAGTAAGATCTTCTCAGCCTTTTCTTTTTAATGTGCCTTGGTAAACTAAAATCAAGCTCATAGCAGTCATTTTGCATGTTTCCCCATCTCTGAAACGTGGATAGGGACTTCCCTGGTGGTGCAGTGGTTAAGACTCCACGCTCTCAATGCAGGGGGCCCAGGTTTGATCCCTCGTCCAGGAACTAGATCCCACATGCATGATGCAGCTAAGAGTTCACATGCCACAACTAAGGAGCCCGTGAGCCGTAACTAAGGAGCCTGCCTGCTGCAACTAAGGAGCCTACCTGCCACAACTAAGAAGCTGGTGAGCCACAACTAAGGAGCCCACCTGCCACAACTAAGACCCAACGCAACCAAATAAATAAATATAAAATGTGAATATTGGAACTTACTTCACAAACTTGTTATAAGAATAGGAAAATATATGTAAAGACCATGGCACATAGTAAATGCTAACTTTTTACATTTATGAAGCACATGTAGGGAGAAGATGGTTAATACTTCCCGTAAAAAGGGGGTTTTCTACTCCATATTGGCTAGGCTTGTGTCACCATCTCCCACTGTGTAGTAAATGTCCTTCATGACTCAAGTCCAATAGGAATAGAAAGCCTGTGAGAAGGGCCCTCTTGGTCTCAATTCCTCTTGGCCATTTGCTTACACATACAAAGTTGTTCTTTTTCATTCACAATGATGCTGTTGTGCAGTATTTGAAAAGCACTGATCCAGGAAAGTTGTTTTCATATTTTGGTGCATTAGGGTAAACTTCAGCAGGAGGAGTTCCAACTACCCATCTTCCCTTCAAGTACAGTAACTGCACTCTTACTCATATTGTATATTGGGTTTCTCTGTAAGATTTTGTTTCAAAAAAGTATTCCATTGTAAAAAGAAAGAAAAAAAAATCCTACCGAAGCCCAAATAAAGAACATACATGGATATTTTATTTGAACATGGATTATAGAAAAGTTTTTTACAAACTATTAATGGAAATCTGTTGGACACATTTTCTTGTGGTAAATTTTCTTCAGAGGCATTTTAGTGAGAAAGTAGAATAAGAATTACTTATGAAAGTATTAAGATTTTGAAAGAATTGTTTTTGTTATTTATAAAATTATATTCTTTATTATACTACTTTTATTCTTTATTACAATTTAAAAACACATTTTTCCTCCAATTTCTCCCAAGGGATAATGGGATTACAATGGGCAAAACACCTTGGGAATGCAGTCAAGGTTACAATTAATGATTTGAATGAAAACTCTGTGACGTTGATTCAGGAGAACTGCCATTTAAACAAATTGAAAGTGGTAGTGGACAGTAAGGAAAAGGAAGAGAGTGATGATATTCCTGAAGAAGGAGAGGAAAACTTTGGTAATATTAAGGTGACCAAAATGGATGCCAATGTACTGATGCATTTGAGATCTTTTGATTTCATGTAAGTGAAAAAAATTGTGTCACTTTCTAAACTGACTTGGATTTGGCGGGAGAAGGGGTAGGAAGGGGGCCGTTAAAAATTAACGTAGTTTGTCACTATTTGTTTATTTAAATTAATAAAGTTTTTTGGCATTGGCCTAAGGAAAGCAGTAAGAACATTTTCTAGCATTTGAAATAAAATGCCTGGGCATGACAATTTCCTCTAAGCCTGATTTATTTTTACATGTCTAACATATCATATGGTCATTTTATTGCTTACTTTAAAAACATAATTATGTATTTAAAATAGATTTATGAAGTCCTTTTGAATCCATGGAATTTTGTCATTAGAAATAATGACAATGGTATTATTTTGGATACTAGTATGATTTTAAATATGTCTGTATTCTTTGTGATTTTAGACACCTAGACCCTTTTGGAACATCTGTGAACTATCTTGATTCTGCATTCAGAAATATAAGAAACCTTGGCATAGTGTCAGTGACTTCTACAGATATCAGTTCTTTATATGCCAAGGCACAACATGTTGCCCGGCGTCACTACGGCTGTAACATTGTCCGAACTGAATATTACAAGGAGCTAGCAGCCAGAATTGTTGTAGCTGCAGTGGCAAGGTACCAAATGGCCAACAGTGTACCTTGTCTGGGTATATGATAAAAAGAAATAATATTACAAGAAGTGTTTATTTCATTCTTTAAAATATGCACGAAATACAAATTCCGTATTCCATATATGTAATCTTGATTTGTTTGGTAATCTTATGTTAGAATTTGATTTAAAAGCTTGTGCCTAAAATAGTTTACTCTTCAATTTAAAATGTTATTAAAATAATTAAAGTACTAAGAAAGAAAATATTGAAAGTTAATTTCAAATCAGTTTATTTCAACAATGTAGGGGACAGCACCATGAAAAGGGAAAGCAAAGCCGGTTTTTAGATTTAGAAACAATCATTTTTTAATGTCCATTTCATCTTTTATTTATGTAGTTTAAAAAAATGATAGCTTATAAACTTGATTCAAATCAATACATACAAAGTTTAAGTTAGTTTAGAACTGTAGAGGGAAAACTAAGTACATAAATGGTGTATCACGTAGAATTTAATCCAAAAGTATATAAAAGTAATAATGGCAAGGACTTTGCTTATTCATTTTTCACTGACTGTTCAGTTCCTGCATGTAGTTAGTACTCAAAAACATATATTGTTTAAAGGAAGCTTTTATAGAAAAAAGTAGATAAAAAGAAAGAAAGATGGTTGTGATGACAAGAAACAAAGTGACACTGAAAACCAGAGAATATTGAGAAGATTTCATAAGGGAAAATGTGTAGTTACTAAAATCCTGCCAAGCATCCTATATATCCTGTGTTTCAATTTGTGTAGAAGTTATAGTAATGATCTTTTAAAATCACTGCTACTAAGAATTGAATTTTCCTTATTTTCCCATAACCCATCCATAGTTTAGTGTCCAAGTTAGTATTGTCAGTATAATGCCAAACAAAGGAAAATGATAAGCTCCCAAAATAACTTTAATAAATTTTTCCAGAGCTGCAGCCCGATGTAACAAAGGCATAGAAGTACTGTTTGCAGTGGCTCTGGAACATTTTGTATTGGTTGTTGTGAGAGTTTTGAGGGGGCCTACTTCTGCAGATGAAACAGCCAAGAAGATTCAGTACCTAATCCATTGTCAGTGGTGTGAAGAGAGAATTTTTCAGAAGGATGGTAATATGGTAGAAGGTAAATTCAAGTTTCTTTTGACTGTATATTCGGTTTAATTTATGTATAAGCCTCCAATGAATAAGCCTTTATCACATCCCTAATTATACATATTGTTGTCCTTTGATTTTAAAGATTACAGTGCTAACTTTATTTCCTATACTGGATTTCCTTTCATCAACAGACAAGACATTCGTGTGAGTTCATTAAAATCATTTACTCATCATAATTTATGCTCTCTAGCCCTGCCCTCTGTTGAAACATCTAGAAATAACTTAGTTTCCACTGTCACTAATTTTAGGAACATTAAGTCAGATTACCTCTTTATCTAGGATGTTTCAAATCATTAATTCTATAAAAATAATTTTCATGTTTCTGACTGAATATAAAAGCCATCAGTTATAAAATTCATTCAGTAAACATTTATTGAGCCTCTACTATATGCCAGGCCTGGGGAATCAAGGAAAAAGATGTGGCTTGTAACCTCATCAAGCTTGTTTCTGTTTTTGTTTTCTGGGACATAGAGTTGCCCATTGTTTTCTGTTAGGTTCTTGGCATTTTTTAAATATGGATTTTTAAGAACTCCTTTATATACTAGAGTTTAACCCTTGTGATATGATACGATAGTTGCAGATATTTTTACTCATTTTGTCACTTGTGTTTGCATCTTTTTTTTTTTTTTTACCTTTTCATGCAGAAATTTTTCATTGTTGCTGTTGTTAAGTTAATCAAACTTTTAATGTACTCTGGATTTTGTCTGTGGTTGGAAAGAGCTTTCCTATCCTATATTATTCAAGGAAGGTTATGTTTCATTGAATAGTTCACCTCTTCACTGATTTGAGACTACCATATTTATCTTATACTAAAATCCCACACGTATTTGAGTTTGTTTCTGGATTTTCTATTCTTTTCCGGTGATTGGATGTTCATATACCTCTATCCCACTGTTTTGATTACAGAAGACTTTTAGTGTTGTTTAATACCTGTTAAGACAATCCCTTCTCATAGCTCTATTTTCAGTGTTCTGACATTGGATCCTTTGTTTTCGCTTAACAAAAAATAAATAAATAAACCAGTTGGTGGTTTATCTTGATCACATTAAGGAGGATAGAGATATTGTTACAGCTCTGAAGCTTCCTAAGAACCCAGTATGCTTTTCTTTTGTCCAAGAGTTAATACTTTTGCTACAGTGTTAATTGATAGTAGGAATGGAGGGCATCCTGTCATGTTCCTTGTTTTAGTTCCCTCTGGTGCTTTCTGATTCATACTTGAATCTGAGATACCTATCATTTATCATGTTGAGAAAGTAACCTTCATTTACAATTTTACTATGTTTTATCACGATGTTGAATTTTGTCACGTTTTTTCAGCATTTGTGGAGGTGATTATATGGTATTTCCCCTTAGATCTATTAATTTGATTCATTGTAATAAAATTTCCCAATATCAAATCATTCTGACTTTCTAGAATAAACTACTCTGTCAGGAAGTATTCTTTTATTATGGATTCTGTTTACTAACTTTTTAAAGGAGTTCTGTTTCAATATCATAAGTAAGATGGTATATAGTTTTCCTTTTTAGAATAATTTTGGTTGGGCTTTAGAATTAGTTTAAATTCCCTTCAAAAAGAATTTGGAACTTTTACATTTTTTTCAATGCTTGGGAACAGTTTAGCTAGCATCAGAATTATTTGTTCACTAAAGGGTTAATAGTATTCACTCAGCTTTTCTAATTTATTTGCATAGAGTTGAGCCAAGTGTTGTCTAATGATTCTCATTTCTTTGATTTCTATGGTTATATTCTCCTTATTTTTTTAAAGTTTTAGTATTTGTCCTTTCTGCCCTTTTCTCTTAACTATATTAGATACTGACTTATCTAGTCTGTTGTTTATTTTCTTAATGTTTACTTTTGTAGTAGCAAATATGTGTATGTTTCTGTAATTTGGATTTATCGGTTTTAAGTAATATACTTTGGCTTTTTGCTAACATAAATGAGGTAATAGCCTGCCATTTTCCATTTTCCCTTCCTAATTTTTGTCCATTATACCATTTTTATATTATTTGTAACATTTATATTCTATTTTGCCAGTATAATCCACACATTAAATATATTCAGTGCTCATCATCAGTGTTCTTGCCATAATTTCTTGAATTATGTGTTGGTTGGCTAAATTTAACTGAGTTTAGTCAAGAGGGTTCATGGGGAAAATACTCTTTGATTTCTTGCATGTTTAAAGCTCCCTGTTTATAGCTTTATACTTAAAAAGTTTAGAGTTTGAGTGCCTTGTCAAAATTCTTTTATTGTCTTCTATTACTGAATATTATTGTAACTTTTCCTTCTTTTATATGACATAATTATTTTGCCTGGCTTCCCAAAGGAATATTTACTTTTGAAATACTATGTTCTAACCTTATTTTTAGGATATTTCCTAATCATGGCATCCCCTTTCATCATGTAGCTTCAAATATCCTTTCAAGAAAGCTTTCTTAAATATTTTTTAATTCTAAAATTTGTCTTACGTTGTACTATTATGCGTGTGCTCTCTTCAACCTGTTTTCTTTAACTATCATTTTATCTAAAAATATTCATATATATTTATAATTGTTGTATCCTCTCTGGCTCTTTTGTCATTGTGAAATGTCTGTCTTTATCCCTGATATTTATCTGAAAGCCTATAGTCTGATATTAATACAAATACCACTCTCATAGTTACTATTTGCATAATATATTTTTTATCCTTTTAGTTTTAATCTGTAAGTGTCTTATTAGATCTTGCTTTTTTAATCCAATCTGATTGTTTCTGCCTTTTGATGAGTGTTTAGACCATTCATATTGAATGTAGTTATTAAAATGTTTGGCTTTTCAGCACTTTTACTATTTGTTTTATATGTATCTCATGTTTTCTGTGTTCCTCCTTTGCTGCCTTCATAGTGTTAAATATTTTTTTACTGTGTCATTTAAGTTAATTCCTCTGTTGGTTTCTTAGCTATGTTTTTTCCAGTTATCTTCTTAATGGTTTCTCCAGGGATTATAATATATACCTTTAACTTATCTTGATCTACCTCAGGTTAATACTGACTTAAGACTGGCAAAATGTGGCAACTTTGCTCTAATATAATTCTATTTTTCTCTCACCTCCTGTGCTATTTTTGTCATATGTTAATTACATCTACAGACCCAATCCAATAATACAGTATTATTTTTTAAATCTTACGAGTTTAAAAGAAAATTAAGAAAAGAGACACACACACACATATCTTTCATTGTTACCCACATAATTACCTTTCCAGTACTCTTTATTCCTTCCTTTGGATTCAAATTACTCTGTAAAATTTCCTTTCAACCTGAAAAAACCCCTTTAGTATTTCTTATAGGGTGAGTCTGCTACAACAAATTCTCCTACTTTTTGTTTACCTGAGAATGTCTTTATTTCACCTTCTTTTTTGAAGGATAGTTTTGCTGGATGTAGAATTATTGGTTAATAGTTCTTTTTTTTTCCTCTCAGCATTTCAACTATGTCATTCCAGTGCCTTCTGGCCTCTATTATTTCTGATTAAAAGTCAGCCATTAATTGGGTTTTTTTGTTTTTAATTAATTCATTTATCTATGGCTGCATTGGGTCTTCGTTGCTGTGCATGGGCTTTCTCTAGTTGCAGCGAGCGGGGTTTACTCTTCGTTGTGGTGCGCGGGCTTCTCATTGCAGTGGCTTCTCTTGTTGCGGAGCACGGGCTCTAGACACGCAGGCTTCAGTAGTTGTGGTACGTCGGCTTCAGTAGTTGTGACTCGTGGGCTCTAGAGTGCAGGTTCAGTAGTTGTGGCGCACGGGCTTAGTTGTTCCGCGGCATGTGGGATCTTCCCAGACCAGGGCTCAAACCTACGTCCCCTGCTTTGGCAGGCGGATTCTTAACCACTGCACCACCAGGGAAGTCCCCATTAATTGTATTGTTGTTCCCTCATACTTGATAAGTTATTTTTCTCTTACTGCTTTCAAGATTTTCTGTGTAGCTTTCAGCAGTTTGATTATGATGTGTCTGAGTGAGTCTCTCTGTATTTACCCTACTTGGAATTCAGACCTTCTTAGGGCCCTAGATAATTGTTTTTTATCAAGTTTGGGACACTATCTTGCTTCTCCAACCTAAACCTTTATCACTTCAAACTGAAGACAAATATCTTCCGTAATTACTAATCATGGATTAGAGGAGTTATATAATCGTAAGCTGCTTCAAGTAGTTTTCTAACCAATCCCTTTAACAGTTGTCCTAGAGCTACTCTAGTGCCATTCATCCTTGCTTTTTAGGTTCATATAGCCCCTAGGCTATTTCTGCCTTTAATAGCTATTCTCCCCAGTGTGGTTTTTCTTCCAGTAGTATGATCTCACAGCTTGTAGGCTTTCAGAAAGCACTGAATGATTTGGGATGTGTGATGGCTCATCTTATTTTCCAGCGCTATTTAGGAATTTTTCATAAAAATATATTTTCTATCATTTCTAGAGATTTGGAATAAGAAGAGAAGACAGGTTTAAATGCTCAGTCCACCATCCTAATCTTGGTTTCAATGCAACACAATCAGAGGAGTTACAGAATCCACTCTGGCTTTTTAAAATATAGATTTCATAAATATCTTTGATGAAACTTTGGAAAGTTTTGGTCCTCCTGGATAATTGGTTTAGTGCCCTATGGTTTCTTTTCTGTTTTTTCCTAATTCAGTTTTCCTTTATGTAAGAAATAACAGACCTCTTCAGTGTTTAAAAGGGTATCAGTAATGTGAGTTCCCTCAATAAAAAAGAATCTGTGTTTTTTACCTCATACCCCGGTGTTACTGACAGTGTTCTTGCCCTTAAAATTATGAATCAATTCTTTCTTACGTGGAGTTTATTATCCTTTCATATCTCACCATGTGTGTTTTACAGTATCGACAAGTAACTAAACTCAAATACACTCTGTTCAGATTTGATCCTGAATCCATAAAAACCTAACATCTTTCCCTCTCCATCAGAAGTGCTTCATGTTGCTGTATAATTTTGGACTGTTACTACAGTGGTTTTTCTTTTTTTTAATATTTTTTTAATTGACATATAGTTGATTTACAGTGTTATGTTTATTTTTGCTGTACAGCAAAGTGACTCAGTTATACACATATATACATTCTTTTTTATATTCTTTTCCATTATGGTCTATCCCAGGGGATTGAATATAGTTCCCTGTGCTATACAGTAGGACCTTGTTGTTTATCCATTCTAAATGTAATAGTTTGCAACTACTAACGCCAAACTCCCAATCCATCCCTCCCCCTCCCCCTAATTAAACATTTTAAAGGATTTTTTACTTAATAAATTGCTATAAAGCAATATGATTTGTTGTCTGCATTTTGTTTGTAATCATACAGGACTCGCAGAGTGTAAATGATTATGTCTTTCAAAAAAGTCAGGTCACTTAGAATTTTTTATGTTTATCAATTTGTAATACATAATTTAAAAAGTCAAGTCATTCCATAAGTCTTATTAATAAAATAATGATATCTGCCCCACTCCCTAAAGTCAACAGCTAAAACCTCATAGCTGTTTCTTCTAATATTTAAAGTCTTTAATGTTTAGTGTCTTCCCTATTTCTAAGTAGCATGCTTATACTGCCTGTAACTTCCTTTCATGGAAGAAGAGTATTCAGCATCTCAAGCCAGCCCAGTCACATGCATGTAGTTCTCCTCTCCAGGGTTGCTTAATCAATATTCAGTGTTTATATTTTTATAAATATAAAAATATTGTTCACAAGTCATATTGGTTATGTATTACTGTGTAACAAATTACTCCAAAACTTAGTGGCTTGAAACAACTTTGTATTATCTCATAGTTTCTCTGAGTCAAGAATCTGGGTATGGTTCAGTTGGGTCCAGTAGCTGAGGGTCTCTCACAAGGACACAGTCAAGGTGTTGGCCAGGGCTGCAATCATCAAGGCCTGACTGAGGAAGGATCTGCTTACAAGCTCATTCACGTGGTTACTGCTTGTCATGCAGTCCTCTTCATACTCACAGCATAGCAGCTCACTTCGTCGGAAGGATTAAGCAAGAACCAGAGAGAGAAAGGAAGAGAAGGAAAGAGAAAAAGAGAGAATATTGCCATATTCTAGTCACTAGAAATGAGTCTCTAGATCCAGTGATCTCACATTCAAGAGGAAGGGATTATAGAAGGGTATGAATGCCAGAGACAGGAATCATTGCTGCCTATCTATCTTAGAAGGCTGCTACAACACAGATGAACCAGTTAATATGCTGTAATAGCATTTCTTTTTTTATACAACTCTTTGCTTACTCTGGAATTAATAATTACTATGTATTTGTCACCTTTTGTGTATATATATTTTTCATAATCCATAATCCAATTTTAGTGTTCCTATGATTTTGGTTAAGAACATCAAGTAATCTTTGGGTTTCATTTCATTCCCTTGGAGACAGTCCTCCTGCTCTAGTTTGGGTTGTTTTCTAGGTCTTCTGAGAGCTGTTGCCCTAGGGCTTCCTTTTAGACCATCATACTGGAAATTTTCTTTGGCTTTCTCCTTCTGACGAATTTCCTATATCTTAAATCTTACGTATTTTCCACTTTTCCTTCTTTACTTTCGCCTTTTGAAACTACACTTTTTCCCATAGCTTCCTGAGAAGGATTGCATGGCCAAGTATAGAAGCCTAGGTTGGAAATCGTTTTTCCTCAGAATGTTTAAGATATTATTCCATTGTCTCTTAGCCTCCAATATTGACAAGTCTGCTATTGTTCTTATATATATGGTCCTTTGTGTTTTTGTCTCTGAGCGCTCCTAAAACATCTCTTCTTAACCCAGTATTCTAAAATAACTTCATTTTGTGTGTGAATTCATCTTTTTAAATTCAATGTGCTGGACAATCTGTGAGCCCTTAAACTTGAGTTCTTCAGTTCTGGTAAATTTTTTTCTATTATTTCTTTGATAATTTTCTTCTCTCTTCCTGGAACTCATTTTAGTTATATGATGGAACTTCTAGATTAATTCTCTAATTTTTTTGTATCTCTACTATTAATTTATTTGGCATTTAGTTCTACTTTATTCCTTGAGTTTTATTTTCCAACTTTCCTGCTTAAATTTCTGTCATACTTGGTTTATTTCCAAGAGTTATTTCATATTTTTTCATTGCCCCCTTTTTAGTAGTATCCTATTCTTGTTTCAGAGATGTAAAATCTAATCTTACCTAAGACTATTGATTATAGTTGGGTATATTTTATATTTTAGGGGAGGATAGGATTTTTGTTTTGCTTATTTTTGTATTGTTGCCATTATTTTGTTTTAGTTCTCTTTCCTATTTCTCTCTTTTGTAATTTTGTTCTCTGTCATAGTATATCTCAAATGTCTAGTGGTCTTTAGTTTTCCATGCTGAAAAGTTATGTGGAAGTACTTGCGGCAGGGCTTATAAACAGATAGACTTTACTGTAATGAGAATGCAGTCTGCCTTTTCACTACAAGAACCCCCAAATGCCAGTCAGTAAGTGTGTGTGTGTGTGTGTGTGTGTGTGTGTGTGTGTGTGTGTATCTCTTTTCTCTTGGATTGGTAAGTATTTCTACAGAGGAATCTTGCAGTCTTCTATCAGCTTTCTAGGAACCATGTTGAAGAAGGAGACCGGAAGGTCTTAACATTTGTACAGACTTTTACTTAGTTCCTTTCTTTTCATATGTCTCCTCACTCTTTAACTGTGACTAATGTCCCTGGTCCCAGATTCTCTGTGGTTCAGCCTCACCCAAGATTAACTTCCTCTTTTGGGATGGGGAAGATGCAGAAGCCTAACTGTTGGTATTAGAGAAGATCCACAAGTCTTAAAATTTTAAACGAGGCCTTTTTTTTTTGTGGTACCACCCTATTCCCATCTTCAGAGACCATCAATACCTTCAATTCTCAAGCCTTTCCAGGTCCCCCACACCAGTGGGCTTGCTGTTTATTGGTAGCCCTTCTACCCATTTCAGGCTTAGGCTTTAGCTTTCTCTGACCTGCTAAATCCCCTTGTGTATGTCCTTCCCACTTCTAAAATTTTATTGACATCTCTCATCATCTTTTGTCATCTCCTTTACCATTTTATTTATCTTTGGGGTTTGAATTTTATTCCTTTGTTCTCATTTTAATAATGCTTTAAGAAACAGCAGAGATAAAGTATGTGTTCAGTCCATTGCATTTAAATAAAAGTCTCTAAATATGTTTGAATTCCTTATCTGGAATTACCTTCGTAGCCTGTTTTACCAGTGACATAGAAATACTAGTTTTCTTTTTTTACCCCTTCATTTTTTGCTACTGGTAACTTGAAATGATAGCCCTGATCCCTCAAGATGCTGATGCTGACCAGGCACTGAGAAATCCTAGGTGAGGGGCTTGAAAAAAGATATAGGTTTATATGGTGGGAGCATTTTGCAAAATGCATCAGGAAACAAACTGACTAATACAAATTTATGTCTGTGCTGTCGGCGGTAAGTTGGTGTGACTGACAGAACCGTAACTATAAATCGATCGCCCTAATTTCAGTAACCCTGCCTGTAGTATTTGTAGTTTAGTTATTTAATGGTTTCAGGGAGAACTTCTTGAATATATTAATATAATAACTGAGGAACAGCATTCTCAACAAAGCTAAGGTCAATGATAACCACACCTTCTTTTAAGGCTGAAAGGTAGACCTAGGAACGAACAATGAAGGAAGCCTTTAAGTAAATACAAGATTTTACAGCTGTGCATTTTGCCATTTAATTGCATTGAATGACAGAGTGATGTCAGATAGCAAGAGGTTATAGACCCATGTCCCTACCACCATAATCCTGGGTTCTGGATATATCTAGGACCCACTGATCAGATCAGGCCATTCCAAGAAAGTGAATGATCAACCCAGGATTGGCCTGGGGGAACTCAGAGAGAGTCCGATTTAAAATGACTATTCTGGGTCTGAAGTGAACTGAAAAGTCCATGGTAGAATATCACCCTTTTTTGGAAACTAAGAATAGCTCTCGTACCTCCCCAGTCACCTTGTGATTACATCAGGCCCCTCATTGCTCTTTAAACTGAATTAGTTTCTTCTAGCCTAGATTTTTGGGGCTGAATATGCATCGAGCCTAGGGAATAGAGTAATTCATTTTCTTCCCAGTTACAGAAGAGTTAACTTATAAGAAATGTCTTTATTTTGATGGGATGTTAGTTACCAGGGTATATACATTTGTTAAAGCTCATCAACCTTTTCACATAAAATGTATACATTTTACTGTGTGTAAATTATACCCCAATCAGTTGATTTAATATGGATATCTTGTGGAATTTACAAGACTTGCTCCTACTTAAATTATTTCAGGTAGTATACTGACTAAAAGCTATGCCTCTAATAAGTCGTTTGATGTGGATTTCTACATCTTTCTTAAGCTTTAATCCTCTGATCTATACAACTGAGATCTTAACAGTACCTACTTCAGAGAGTTGTAAGGATTAAACTTTTTAATGCATATAAAATACTTAGCACAATACCTGGCACATAGTAGATCCTCAGTATATTGTAGCTGCAAATTATTGTTAATACTTACTACTGTTTACATTGTCATTTCCCCTTTGACTTCTCTTTTTATTATCTTTTCACAGAAAACCCATATAGACAGCTACCCTGTAACTGTCATGGAAGCATGCCTGGAAAGACAGCAATAGAACTTGGACCTCTATGGTATGTGCCTAAGCATAATATATTCAAAATTGATACATGTATTGATTGTTTACTTTTGATTATGTGTGGTAAAAGACAGGCAAATTAAGGTTCAATTTTTTTTTAAGTATAGGAAAATAATTATGATTCTTTTCCCCCTATGAACCTGAGGTGTTTTGTTTTCATTTTTCTATACCATTATTCTTCCAAGTTCGTGACAGGGCTAAGATGCAGTAGGATCAAAGAGAAGGCTAGCTGATCTGCAAATAATTTATTTCTGCATAGTAAGAATGAGGTTTTTTTCAGTTAATAACTATAGAACTAGGGTGTGATTGTAAAGTGTCACTTTTATAGACCAGTCAACTAATATATTAATAAAAGATCTTTGAGGAATTGGTTTTAAGTAATAAGGGCATGTGAAAGTAAACGTCTGCTTTTGTGTTAGGTAAAGCTGTTTAGACAGGATGCAGCTGCAGATATTTAATCTATGTGTGCTTTTGCATCCTTAGTAACTAGTTATTGTGTTTTTAATGCCTTAAAGTTGAATTGCTTTTACTCAGAAACCTTCCCATAAGTGTCTGTTACTAGAGATTCTTGTAGAAATTTGAGATTCCTGACAGCATTGTGACAAGAATCACTGCAAACTTCAACCTCATTACTTTACCAGGCCAAGGTTTGGCCATCTACTAAGCCTAAAAATTAACCTAATAGTAAACATATTTGTGCTGTTACCCATTATTTTATCTTCATTTCAGTTAAATACTTGTAGATTAAGAATGACCTGGCCAGCCTTACCTTCTAGTACTCTCTTACTTACATCACACATTGATCCTACTCACTGATCTTGGAACTAGGGAAATTAAGAACAACAGGTTGCTGGATCCAGAAAGATCTCCTAGCCCAACTCCTCCCTCATTTTACAGATGAGAAAATTATGGCACAGTGTATTTAAGTGCTGGCTAAAACTGACCCCCTAAAATTTAGTTAGTAGCACAGGCAGAGCCAGAACTCAGGTTTTCTGACCTCCAAAACTGAGGTCTAAACCGTGACTTAAGATTTTCTCACTTAAAGCCATTGTTCATGTCTTTACACTCATCCAGGCTCTTACCCCTTCCCCACCTCCAGTTTAAATTATACATCTTCTTTGAAGTTTCTCCTTAAGTGTTTAAACCCAAAATAATCTTTAAATTGTCTTTTAGTAAATCTTATATTGATCACTCATTTGACACTTAAAATCACGTATCCTTTCATAATTTGTTAACCTTAATAGCTTCTCTTCCTTGAGGATATACTTTGTACTAGGGATTATAAGTGTACTACTATCTCATTTAATTCCCATAACAAGTCTGTCAGAGGCTTTATTTTCCATATTATGATGAGGAATGTGAGACTCAAAAGCAGTAGTTATTCAAGATTTCATAGCTAGTGAGTGGTGGAGCGAGGACAGGAATTCAAGTTTATCTGACTTGGAACTGATATTCTGTCCATTATACCTGTGACTCTCAAATTAAATGGGAAGCATATCAGACTCAGCCCTGGGCCATTTCTTAACTACATCACCACCGGCATACGTAATTCTCATGTATCTCACCCTGTCCCACCATATATACACTGGAATTAAGGTCTACTATTACTGGAATATGCATTGTGAAAACCTCTGCCTTACACTATGTCCCTGTCTAGATTCTGTCTAGGTTTATAAGCTTTCATAAGGTAAACACTGAATTTTATACTTTGGTATATCTTACACCTCTATGTACCACAAGACTTATACACCTTATGAGGGCTCAGTAAATTCTTGATGACATATGTGAATAAAATATCCTTGACTAATCCCACTAGCTTAGAGAACTGACATGATAAAAGGTGTGGGCAAATTATCTTACTTGTTAAATTATGAAGACTTATTTTTTTTAAAGAAAACATTTCTCAAACCCAATTCTATGTTCTTTTTTCAGGTCAAGTTCCCTTTTCAATACTGGATTCCTCAAAAGAATGCTATTTGAATCTCTTCACCATGGTTTAGATGACATTCAGACCCTAATAAAGACATTAATCTTTGAGTCAGAGTGTACTCCTCAAAGTCAGTTTTCAGTTCATGCACCTTCAAACCTCAACAAGCAAGGTGACTAACTGAACACTGATTTACTAGCTTACAAATTGGTTATCAGAAATATTCCATCTTTTTATCTTTATTTGATGTTATAATCAAAAGCAGTATAATTATAAGTTGTGTGCTTTAAGTAAATCCTAATGAGTCTAATCATAATCCGGTTAACTTTTTTTTTTAATTGCATAGTTTTCTTCAGGTTTATATTAGGGGCATGAAATAAATAATGATTTTGTTAAGACAGATGTATTTTTAAAATTTTAGTAGATTAAAAGAACTAAAAGGCTGTTGTGATTTTATTACCCTACATCCGCTTTCTAGAAAGAACTCTGAGATCACTCTGAGAATAGTGTGGCCAAAAATTTTGTAATATCCATTAAGACATGGACGCTAGCTTTACATTTATCACTCAGTAAAGCTGAGTTTTTTCTCCTTTGTTTTATCTGGCTATTGATATAAGGGTGGGCTTGTTAGACATCCTAGCATTGTCATGAGTCATTACAAGAAGCAGCTCTTATTAAAGGGTTAAAAAATGAATTCTTGTAGCCTGTTTTGGTCACAGAATCTCATACTCATAAAAGCAGTGTGCACAGAATTAAGTAAGCTTTTATTTAAACTTCGAATTGTTGCTTACTGTTATTCTGTAAAATATTTTATCATTTCCATTTGTTTTTATTTAAGAAGAATATGGTGTATTTATTAAAACTACAGATGATACCACAACAGATAATTACAATGCACAAGGTATGTATGTATATGTGTGCATATATATGTATGTATGTGTCTGTGCAAAAGGGCACATAGCAGAAGGATAATTGGAAAGGAAGAGATTGCTTTGGTAGCGTACTTCAAAATGCATTTTCATATTACACCAACAACAAAATTATAATAAACCTTGTTTATCTGGCATTTGCACAGTTCAAGGTTTCTATTAGTGTGTACTTTGTTCACATCTCTAATATATGGTGATCCCCTTGCAAGAGCTATAAGATCTTAAAGAACCATATGAACCAAAATTAGATCAAATTATATTTGATAAAGGTTATAGAGTTAAGATTAAATTTTATTCTAATTCTTATAAACTTTCTCATCAACATATGATTTATAGGAATTCCACTGATTAACCAGAAGACCCTATACTCTGGCCATAAGAATTTCTTACGTGGCCTTTCTTACAATTTGGGGTGTGTGCATACTTTAAAATTTACTTATATTAGACACTGCAAATTCATATCAAAGGGGTGTTAAGATTTATAATGTCAGTGCCTTAATGTCTAAAGTTTTTAAAAGACAGTGTTAGATTCTAAATGTGTTTTGTATACAGGTAAAAAGAAAACACAGTGTTAAGACTGAAAGAACAGAGGACTATAATTACAAGCTATAATTTTGTGTTAGTTGCTCAACATTTTAGTGTTGATCTTCAAAGACAAGAAAATTTCAACTCCTGCTAATAGCTTAGTTTAGTAATTACTGCATACTCTTGCCAACACTCATGTTCATTTGGCATCTTCAACTAATTTGCGAAGATTCTAATCACTTAAATGATTTATTCTCCTTCATTTCTCTGCTGGAGGAAGAAAAAGGCATTATGGTATACTGTGAAGCACATTAGATTTAAGAGCATCATTCTACTTCTTTGTGTCATTTGTTGTATAACCTCAGCCAGGTCCCCCACCTTCAAAAGAGTTGTCATAAAACCTTTTTAGAATAAGGTAAAACATAAGTTTTAAAAATATTTTAAATCTCTGAACCTTTCTCATGTATAAATTAAGGGAATTAGACTAATATCTTTAGGTTCTTTTATAGCTCTGAAATTATATGATTATTCTAAACTAGTATATCAACATACAGAATCTTCCATGATAGAAAATATCAGGCAAAAAAAAATCCATGTACTGCTGATGATAGTAATTATTAAGGTTTGGTATCGGATTTTTAGTCTCAGATTTTCCTAAATCTTCTTAGATTTAATGTGAGAGTATAATCAAGTTTTAATTATTTGATTTAATGGAGGAGTTATGAGGCAACAGTTCAACAATAATTTATATTTATCTTTGAATGCAGTTTATCATTTTCACGCATCAAATTTTGCTTCTGAATACTTTTGCTTAAGTGAATGTTAGTTTTCATAAAAATTTAAAATTTGGCCATAATAACATCCTTGTAGAAATAATTGAGTTGAACATTCAGAAAAAATCTCATAGTAACTTGGATATCTCAATTGTCTTCCTTTTGTGATTTTCGGAAGGATACATTGCTAGAAACTTAACTTGCTAGCTGCCTTTCACTTAAAATGTAAAGGCTAAGTACTGTGGTAAGAAGTAGGCAATGAGATCATACATTATACCTTTTTAAATTCCTGTATCCAAGCCCTTGAGACTGATTTTGTGTTGGTTTTGTTTTGTGTTCATTGAAGACCTACTGTATATCAAATACAGTTGACCCTTGGAACAACCCCAGGGTTAATCCATGTATAACTCAGAGTCAGCCCTTCATCCACAGATTCAACCAACCATGGACAATGTAGTACTGTGGTTTTTACTATTAAAAAATATCCATGTTGAAGTGGACCCACACAATTCAAACCTGCATTGTTCAAGGATCAACTGTATTGGCATTCAGTAGAGAATACAAGTATAGAAATAGGACATTATTCCTAGGAACTTAGAATATAATTTGGGAAGAAAGGATATATACACATAAAAGACCTAAATATGTGAAACAAGGAAAACAAAAAGTGACAGAACTTAAACTCTGAGTAGTGTAGTATGGGATGACTGGCCCAGAATTCATAAATGGCTTTCTACAGAAGGTGGAAATAGACTTGAGGCTTAAAATTGAAGAAGGTAGAAAAGAAGTTCTGATTCAGCAAACAGTTAAATATTAAAATTACATGGGTGAAGGATAGTGAAAAGTATCAAGAATATATATCTTCTTCTTACAATAAAAGCTATCTAGAATTAAGATTAGATAGATAGGTTGAAATGGTGTGTGTCAGAGGATTTATACTCGGAGACAGTATGTAGTTATAAAAGTATTCGGCTGTAATTTTTAAAAGAATGCTAACTTTCTGTGTTTATATATGTATGTTTCAGGAAAGAGAAGAAATAACGAAACAACCACAAATTTAGCCAAGAGGCTAAAGACTGATGTGAATACTGAACATCCTCCCTTTTATTACAACATCCATAGACACAGCATTAAAGGAATGAATATGCCAAAGTAAGACAGTCAGTGAATGACAGTGTATATATTTAATATTTTAATGACATTGTGATTTAAATAAAAGTACAGAACCTCATTTTTTTCCTTTCCTTGTTCCAGGTTAAAAAAGTTTTTGTGCTGTCTTTCTCAAGCAGGCTTTCGAGTAAGCCGAACTCATTTTGACCCGATGGGTGTCCGTACAGATGCACCTCTAATACAGTTTAAATCTATCCTTTTAAAGTACAGCACCCCCACCTACACTGGAGGACAGTCAGAGGGCCACGTCCAACCAGCGTCCGAAGATACAGTAGCTGACACGGTTGAAATGTCAGTGAATGACAAAGCAGAAGCAAGTGGCTGCAGAAGACGGTAAATGTAAAAGAAGTTTGTTGCCAGATGTCTGTGTTGATGGCCTAATAGTTCTCTATATCAACTGTAGTGCTTTTTCTATTCTTTCAATTCAGTTGTGTAAAAATAAAAAAAAACAGTGCTGTTTTCATTCAGAAAATTAGCAGTTTCTAACTTAGCTGGTTTGGGAGCTATGCTTTCCAAGTTTTTCTTATTTTAAAGAAAACTTAAAATTTTAATGAAAACATTTCATGTGAAGGCCAAGTTTGTGACTGAGATCACCCTACTGTTTAATACTCAGAAATTTTTCACATGCAAAGTGTTCGGAATTTTATTTATGTTATGGAAGCCATCCTTTACTATACTTAATCACGTCTCTACTTAAACTGATTCATGATGTTTATGTTTTTCTGTTTGTAGTGTATAAGATGAAGCCAGAGCCTTTTTTAAAATGACCCTAAATAGAATAGGAGGAACAATGTCCTTTCAGGTCACTAATATATTTTTTCACAAATACAAGCTAAAATATATTCCCAATTTCAAGAAATCATATCTCTACCCACACTGATCTTTCATTACTAGCTTTTGAGAAATTAAATAATTGCCTGAGATAGAAATACATTTTCTTATAAGTTTAAGGTCTACATGACTAAACTTCAGAGTAAGATTTTGTTAAAGTAAATTGAGACCACTGTTCTTATATAGAGATTGTTCACAGGCACTAAATTCTGAAGAGAGATTTTGTTATGAATTAAATAAACTGGGTGATCTCAAGTGCCTCAGTTAATGCACGTACAATATTCATTTGCTTGGTTGTCTACCTCTCAGGAGTAAAACTTGTCACCTTATGACTTTCTGAAGTGAGGATTTTCTTGTTTTTTGGGGGGTGGTTTGATTTTTTTGTTGTTTTGCTTGTTTTTTGGTGTGTGTATGTGCTAATTTTTTGTACAGGTAGCTCAGGCTAACATGACTATGAAAATTAGTTGGAAAAAAATCTCATTTCCATTAATAAATATTGTTCTTGCTTCATTTGAATGTAAGACTTTGGATGAAAAGATATACCAAAAATTTAGATTTCTGTCTCAAGGATTTAATACATATTTACCTTGTTAGAGGAAGTAACTTTTTACAAGCAGTAAGCTTGAGAATTGAGGGAGAGTAACAACTGAAAGGTTTAAATACACCATGTAAGCATTCCCATGACATATATAGAAATTCAGGTAGTCTAGGTTGCATCAACATAGAATATTAACTTAGAGGAAATAAAAGAAAATCTCTTTGTGTTATTACAGCATAGTCCTAGAAGGATGCTTTTTCTTGTCTCCAATTAATAGAATTTTAGTAAAATAAAGGAACAGATGAAGTGCAAATTAGTCTCTATAATGACCATTAAAAAAACCTTTATTATTCCTGCCAGTTAAAATTATAACTCACAAAAGAGCACAAAAAGAAATAAAAGTTATTACTATTTTTTGTATACTTAAGAAAAATTACTATAAATCCGTAAGACAAACCATCTGATTATTTACAATATATGTGTATGGGGAGAGGAATCGAGGTGAAGGAGGAGGAGGATGTGGAACTCACCTCCCCCTACAAACACTTCAAAAATACATCTACATGTGCAACAATTCTCACTGAAAACTAACTGGAAACTGTCAGAAAGGCTCCTGTACAACCAAAGCTGTAAGAAAGATTCACACAGAAACGGGTAAGAAGGGAAAACAAGCAATCAGGTTGGGACCTGTGACCCTGGGAGGGGACTTAGAGGAAAAGGGAGATTACATGGGCAAAGGCCCTCCCCGCAGGGTGAGTGGTTCAAGCCACATATTGGATGCCTCAGCCCTGGGGTCCAACAAAGGGAAGATGAGCCCCCTTGGCTGGTTGGAGGGCCAGTGAAACTAACAGCTGGGCTGTGGGAAGGCTGCAGTCCACTCATGAGCACGTGGATACTCACCTGCTCTCAAAGCTGGGTGGAAAGGGAGATTGACACTGAAACCTCTCGAGTGGCTGACTCCTTTCCTGTGAACGCTCTGGTATACCCCCCAACCTGAGCTGAGCAGATACTCCAGCACTGCTTGCCTCACATCTTCACATTGGAACAAGGGTTGCCACAACCAAGGAAAAAGCTCAGCTGGCCATAAGATGCCAAGGCAGCTCGAACCCTAAGGGCTGTCTTAACAGGGAGGGGGACAGCCATTACTGGCAATTGCACAGGCGGTGCAGCAGAGGCACTCAGGATCTCTGACAGGCCAGACTGCCATAGCCAGCACATCAACCCTTGACCCTCGCTGACTACCCATTTCTGCACCTCTTGCTCCAGCACTGCTCCCCTCTGGTGTGAGGGTGACAGTGCTGGGAGGGGCAAAAGCACACACTTAAAGGTAACCAAGTCAGCTTAGACCTGACCCTCAGGGCTTCTGCTCCAGCAACTTGGGACCTGACCCCACCCCTGATAGGCCACTGAGAACATGGGAAGCCCTGCCTCACACCTGACTCCAGCCCTAGCCCCTCCATCTCCAGCCCCACCTCCCACCAAGGTGATAGCTGCCAGCACACACTGAAGAAGAAAGATGTGACCTGTGTTTATGTCAGATACAGCTCTCCCACCAAAGAACATGCAGACTACATAGAGGCACTCCCACATAAGGACCCCTTCAAGAATGCCATAGGTAACTGTCACACCTAATTTCATAGGGACAGAGAAAGATAAGCCAAATAAGGAGAGAGGAATCTGTCTCAATTGAAAGAGCAAGAGAAAATGGCTGGGGGTGGGGGGTGGACTAATGAAACAGAAATAAACAATTTACCAGATAAAGAATTCAAAGCATTAGTAATAAGCATGCTAACTGAATTAGGGAAAGGAATAGATGAATACAGTGAGTCCCAACCTGAGCTGAGCAGATACTCCAGCACTGCTTGCCTCACATCTTCACATTGGAACAAGGGTTGCCACAACCAAGGAAAAAGCTCAGCTGGCCATAAGATGCCAAGGCAGCTCGAACCCTAAGGGCTGTCTTAACAGGGAGGGGGACAGCCATTACTGGCAATTGCACAGGCGGTGCAGCAGAGGCACTCAGGATCTCTGACAGGCCAGACTGCCATAGCCAGCACATCAACCCTTGACCCTCGCTGACTACCCATTTCTGCACCTCTTGCTCCAGCACTGCTCCCCTCTGGTGTGAGGGTGACAGTGCTGGGAGGGGCAAAAGCACACACTTAAAGGTAACCAAGTCAGCTTAGACCTGACCCTCAGGGCTTCTGCTCCAGCAACTTGGGACCTGACCCCACCCCTGATAGGCCACTGAGAACATGGGAAGCCCTGCCTCACACCTGACTCCAGCCCTAGCCCCTCCATCTCCAGCCCCACCTCCCACCAAGGTGATAGCTGCCAGCACACACTGAAGAAGAAAGATGTGACCTGTGTTTATGTCAGATACAGCTCTCCCACCAAAGAACATGCAGACTACATAGAGGCACTCCCACATAAGGACCCCTTCAAGAATGCCATAGGTAACTGTCACACCTAATTTCATAGGGACAGAGAAAGATAAGCCAAATAAGGAGAGAGGAATCTGTCTCAATTGAAAGAGCAAGAGAAAATGGCTGGGGGTGGGGGGTGGACTAATGAAACAGAAATAAACAATTTACCAGATAAAGAATTCAAAGCATTAGTAATAAGCATGCTAACTGAATTAGGGAAAGGAATAGATGAATACAGTGAGAATTTTTAAAAGGAACTAGAAAATATGAAAAAGAACCAGTCAGAATTGAAGAACACAATAACTGAAATGAAAAACAAACTAAAAGGAATGAACAGCAGACTAGGTGATACAGAACACATAAGTGATCTGGGAAGATAGATTAATGAAAATTACCCAATGAGAAGAGCAAAAAGAAAAACTAAAAAAAAAACAAAAAAAACAGTTTAAGGAATCTCTGGGGTAACATCATGTGTACCAACATTCACATTATAGGGGTCCCAGAAGGAGAAGAGAGACAGGGGTCAAAAATGTACTAATGAAATTATGGCTGAAAGCTTCCAAAGCCTGAAGGAAACAGATACCCAGATACAGGAAGCACAAAGAGTTCCAAACAAGATGAATCCAAAGAGACCCACAACAAGATATATCAAAATAAAAAATGGCAAAAGTTAAAAGAATTCTAAAGGCAGCAAGAGAAAAACAGTCATACACCAGGGAACCCCCATAAAGCTATCAGCTGATTTTCCTTCAGAAACCACAGGCCAGAAGGGAGTGGCATGATATATTTAAAGCGATGAAAGGGAAAAACCCACAACCTAGGATACTCTACCCAGCAAGATTATCATTTAGAATTGAAGGCGAGATAAAGACTTTCTCAGACAAGCAAAAGCTGAAAGAATTCATCAATACTAAGTCAACCCTAAAATAAAATGTTAAAGGGTCTTCTCTAAGTGGAAAAGAAAAGGCTATAACAAGAAGGAATTATCTATAGGAAAGGAAAATCCCACTAGTAGTAAAAGCTGAGTATCAACCACTTAAATAAGCTAGTACAAAGACTAAAAAACAAAAAAATTATAAAATCAAGTATAACTTGATACTGGGATACTTAATATCCCAGTAAAGGGATAAACATGAAGATGTAAAATATAAGAAATACAAAGTGTAGGGGAAGGTAGTTAAAAAAAAAAAGATCTTTTCAGAATGTGTTTGAACTTAAAGGACTACTATTTAAAACAAATAGATATAGGTCTACATATCTGAACCCCATGGTAACCACAAATCAAAAACCTACAATAGATACACAAAAACAAGAGAAAAAGGAACACAAACATACCACTAAAGAAAATCATCAAACCACAAGAGAAGAAACTAAAGAACAGGGAAGAAAATAACCAGAAAACAAGTAATAAAATGGCAATAAGTATATACCTAACAATAATTACTTTAATGTCAATGGACTAAATGCTCCAATCAAAAGACACAGGGTGGCTGATATGCTGCCTACAAGAGACTCACTTCAGAGCTAAAGACACACAAAGACTGAAAGTGAGGGTATGAAAAAATATTTCATGAAAGTGGAAACGACAAGAAAGTGGCGGTAGCAATACTCATACCAGACAAAACAGAATTTAAAGCAAAGGCTGTAACAGAAAACAAAGAAGGGCATTATATAATGATAAAGGGACCGATACAAAAAGAGGATATTACACTGGTTAACATACGCTCCCAAAACAGGAGCAGCTAAATCTATAAAGCAAATACTAACAGACACAAAGGGAGAAACTGACAATACTACAGTAATAGTAGGGGACTTCAACACCCCACTTACATCAATGGAAAGATCATCCAGACAGAAAAACAATAAGGCAACAGTGGTCTTAAATGACCGAACAGACCAGTTGGACTTAACAGATATCTACAGTACATTCCATCCCAAAAGAGTAGAATATATTCTTTTCATGTGCAATGGAACATTCTCCAGGACAGGTCACATGCTAGGCCACAAAACAAGTCCCAACAACTTTAAGAAGACAGAAAGTATATATCAAGCATTTTTCCCAACCATATGGAACTAGAAATCAATTGCAGGAAGAAAAATGGGAAAAACACAAACATATGGAGACTAAACAACATGCTACTGGGAGTGGGGGAGCTCAATGAAGAAATCAAAGAGGAAATCAGAAAATCCCTTAGACAAAATCTATGGGATACAGCAAAAGCAGTTCTAATATGAAGTTTATAGCAATACAGACCTACCTCAGGAAACAAGAAAAATCACAAAGAAAGAGCATAACCTTCCACCTAAAGGAGTTAGAAAAAGAAGAACAAAAAAGTCCAAAGTCAGCAGAGAAGGAAGGAAATAAAGATCAGAAAGGAAATAAAATGGAGACCAAAAAAAACAAAAACAACAGAAAAGATCAGTGAAACCAAGAGCTGGTTCTTTGAAAACATAAACAAAACTGATAAACCTTTAGCCAGGCTCATCAAGAAAAAGAGAGGACCCAAATAAACAAAATAAGAAATGAAACAAAAAATAACAGCCGATACCACAGAGATACAAAAAAATCATAAAAGAATACTATAAACAGCAATATGCCAACAAACTGGACAATCTAGAAGAAATGGACAAATTTCTAGAAACATACTACGTTCCAAGACTGAATCAGGAAGAAATAGACAATCTGAGCAGACTAATCACTATTAGTGAAACTGAATTTTCAATTTAAAAATACTCCCAGCAAACAGAAGTCCTGGACTGGACCGCTTCACAGGAGAATCTACCAAACATATAAAGAGGAGCTAATACCTATCCTTCACAAACTACTCCAAAAAACTGAACATTCCCAAGTTCATTCTACAAGGACACCATGACCCTGAAACCCAAACCAGAAAAGGACACTGCCAAAAAAGGAAATTACAGGCAGGCCATAACTTTGATGAATACAGATGCAAAAATCCTCAATAAAATATTAGCAAACTGAATTCAATAATATATAAAAAGGAATAAACTTAGAGGAAAACAGAGGAAAAACATTCTTTGACATAAACCACAGCAAGACCTTTTTGACCCACCTCCTAGAGTAATGAAAATAAAAACAAAAGAAAACAAATGGGACCTAACTAAACTTAAAAGCTTTTGCACAGCAAAGGAAACCATAAACAAGATGAAAAGACAAACCTCAGAATGGGAGAAAATATTTGCAAACGAAGCAACTGACAAAGGATTAATCTCCAAAATATACAAAGGGCTCATGGAGCTCAGTATCAAGAAAACAAACAACCCAATCAAAAAATGGGCTGAAGACCTAAATAGACATTTCATCAAAGACATACAGATGGCCAAGAGGCATGTGAAAAGATGCTCAACATCACTAATTATTAGAGAAATGCAAATCAAAACTACAATGAGGTATCACCTCACACTGGTCAGAATGGCCATCATCAAAAAATCTACAAACAATAAATACTGGAGAAAAGGGAACTTTTTTGCACTATCAGTGGGAATGTAAATTGATACAGCCACTGTGGAGAACAGTATGGAGGCTCCTTAAAAAACTAAAAATTGAACTACCACATGACCCAGCAATCCCACTACTGGGCATATACACTGAGAAAACCGTAATTCAAAAGGACACATGTACCCCAATGTTCACTGCAGCACTACTTACAATAGCCAGGACACGGAAACAACCTAAATGTCCAACGACAGAGGAATGGATAAAGAAGATGTGGTACATATATATCATGGACTATTACTCAACCATTAAAACGAACAAAATTGGGTCATTTGTAGAGATGTGGATGGACCTAGAGTCTGTCATACAGAGGGAAGTAAGCCAGAAAGAGATAAACAAATGTCATATATTAACACATATATATGGAACCTAGAAAAATAGTACAGATGAACCTATTTGCAGAGCAGGAATAGAGACTTAGACATAGAGAACAGACATGTGGACATCTGAGGGGGGAAGGGGGGGTGGGACAAACCAGGAGACTAGGGTTTTTTAATTATTTTACTTTTGGCTGCGTTGGGTCTTCGTTGCTGTGCGTGGGCTTTCTCTAGTTGTGGCGAGTGGGTGCTACTCCTTGCTGTAGTACGCAGGTTTCTCATTGTGGTGGCTTCTCTTGTTGTGGAGCACGGGCTCTAGGCACATGGCCTTCAGTAGTTGCAGTGCACAGGCTCCATTACTTGAGGCATGCGGGCTCAGTAGTTGTGGCTCACTGGCTTAGTTGCTCCACAGCACATGGGATCTTCCCAAACCAGGGCTCGAACCCGTGTCCCCTGCATTGGCAGGAAGATTCTTAACCACTGCACCACCAGGGAAGCCCAGAAGATGATTAGGTTTGACATAAATACACTACCGTGTGTAAAATAAATAGCTAGTGGGAACCTGCTATATATAGCACAGGGAGCTCAGCTCGGTGCTCTGTGATGACCTAGATGGGTGGGATGGGGCAGGGGGGTGGAAGAGAGGTCCAAGAGGGAGGGGATATAGGTATACATATAGCTGACTCACTTCATTGTACAGCAGAAACACAACATTGTAAAGCAATTATACTCCAATTTTTTTAAAAAAGGAAAAGAAAAAAAAAGAAATAAGCAACAAGGATATATTGTACAGCACAGGGAAATATAGGCATTTGGAATAACTTTATTTTTTCAATTTATTTATTTAGTTTTGGCTGCATTGGGTCTTTGTTGCTGCGCACGGGCTTTCTCTAGTTGTGGCGAGCAGAGGCTACTCTTCGTTGCAGTGCACAGGCTTCTCATCGCGGTGGCTTGTTGCAGAGCATGGGCTCTAGGCATGCGGGCTTCAGAAGTTGCAGCGCGTGGGCTCAGCAGTTGTGGCACACGGGCTTAGTTGCTCCGCAGGATGTGGGATCTTCCCGGACCAGGGATCGCACCCTTGCCCCCTGCACTGGCAGGCAGATTCTTAACCTCTGCGCCACCAGGGAAGCCCCATTTGGAATAACTTTAAATGGAGTATAATCTGTAAAAATACTGAATCACTTACATATCTATATGTATTAATATCACATACACAGGCAGATTTTCCAAAGAAAGTTTGGTAGGAAGTAGTTTGGAACTCTGTTAAGGTACTTTACCAACCTAAAGAGGAAATACCTTTTAAATTCCATCTAATTCTACATTAGCACCTTGTTACTATAACAGTAGTAGCAATTTAGGACACTGTAAATGTTGATCACATTGTAAAGTAGTATCAGTTGTATCCCTCCATTAAAATTTGGTAAACACAAGAAACCAGTTCCTATTCCACCATGAGGAAACCAGTGTGTTGACTCTGCTAGTTGCTATTGTTAATACTCTAACCATACACTCACGAAATGAATGGGAAGTAACCAAGAGATGGGTTTAGGGGCCACTGTAGCAGATACGGGTTAAAACTCCATTTTATCACCTGACTTTCATAAGCCTCCACGCTGAATAAATGCATGATGTTCTGGTTCCCACAAATTAGAACTAACTCAAGACCAGTTCAGTAATCCCAAAATGTCTAGGAATTTATTTCCTTGTTGCATAATTGCTCTGGTAAACGGCCACAGGTTACTTTGGAGAAGATTAAGAGGAACATACATATTATACTTGCGATGTTAAGGCTCTGGGAATAGGCATTAAATTGGGCCTGTGGGGCTTCCCTGGTGGCGCAGTGGTTGAGAGTCCGCCTGCCGATGCAGGGGACACGGGTTCGTGCCCCGGTCTGGGAAGATCCCACGTGCCGCGGAGTGGCTGGGCCCGTGAGCCATGGCCACTGAGTCTGCGCGTCCGGAGCCTGTGCTCCGCAACGGGAGAGGCCACAACAGTGAGGCCCGCGTACCGCAAAAAAAAATATCGGGCCTGGGAATTGGGTAAGAGATGGTGACTACAATATTGGCTCAAGTCAGATCTATAGTTTTCAGTTATATAAATCAAATAGAACCACTTTTGTCCTTTGGATCACACAATCAATTAGCCAAACCCAAAAAAAAAGACTGTACTGACCACCCTGTGAGTCCTACTGCCTATTATAGTAACTACACCACCTTTCTAGTCTAGCATTAAGGGAACTACTTGGTTTCTGACACACTGGAGTTTTGGCAATGGCCACTGCATCAAGGAGTCCATTTCAATGCGCACACCTCCCACTGGCATTCGTGGCCTACAGACGTACTATGAAGCTTCTCAAGGGTGTACTTCTCAATGCCTTGGTAAACAGAGGGAATCAGGCCCTCAGGAGGGATACAGCAGATCATATTATAAATCCTCCCCAACATTCCCCCTCCTAAGTCTTTGATTTTCCTTCTCTACATTGTATCAAGGAATTTCTAGCATCCTACTTCCAATTTAGATAAGCCATTGCTGAGTCAAAAAAACAAGTGAACAGAACTATCCCCAGCTGTTCAAGCTGACAAACTGAGCCTTAACCTTGGGTATAAGTATACCCATATTGATAATTTGACCCAATTTAAAATTACATTCCTCCCTTCAGGAGCCAACATACTCAAAATCTATTTCCCTGGTATTCTCCACATATCAGTATATATGATTAAAAAAAAAACAACATTCTTTCAGGTCACACTTTGTTTCTGTATGTCCTGGAGACAATGGGGGATTTTAAGGATAACAGAACATATACACTGCTTTTTCCCAGGTAACTAACCACCTGAAGTGAGGTTATTAAGCAGTCATACACCAAGGCAGCAAATATCTAAGGAGTTTCTTTCATTTTAAGTTAGGCTCAGTGGAGTTAAGGATTTAAGATACTCATTCATCCAAATCTTTCTGAAACTCTTAATCCAATTCTGAGAATGCCAATCTTTCCTGCCCAGTGTCTCTACTCTCACTGAAGAGACCCAGGAAGACAGCAAATTCACGCAATTTGTAGGATCAAACCGTCTTTTATAACAATCTCAGCCTTAAAGTTACAAAGGAGGCTGGAAAAGTGGGCATCTCACAATGCTAGTCTCCATACGGAGATGGACTCCCACACTCTTTAGGAAAGGGAAATCACAAGGCCCAGGAAGAGTTTACAAAAGCTGAACATCTAGAAAGAAAGACTGTCTACACTTGCCCACGCTGCTTTACAATCATAGCCATGTTCCCTTTCTCTGTTGCCTCTCTTTCCCCACTCTGCAAAGAAACGCCTCTTCTAGCTCAAGGATTCTTTTCTGGCTCTTGGGGGTGGGGGTGGGGGGGATGATAAGACTATTAACTTTAAAATGTGAGTAAATTGTAAGTGTGAGTTATCCCAAAACTGTAAACTTCTTCAACCTATTTTATGCAATTGAAGTTGACTGTGAGGAGAGAATTTTTTTATTATTATTGCTTAATGTGCTGGGGTAGATTACTATATAATGGCCCCCAGTGAATCACTTTTTTTTTTAAAGAGGTCTAGGGGGCTTGCCTCCATCCCAGCCCTTTTTTAAAAAATTTATTTTAATTTTGGCCTGCATCGGGTCTTAGTTGCAGTATGCGGGATCTTTGTTGCAGCACGCAGGATTTTTCATCGTGGCCTGTGGGCTTCTCTCTAGTTGTGGTGTGCAGGCTCCAGAGCATACAGGCTCTTTGTTGTGGCACACGGGCTTCTCTCTAGTTGCAGCGCATGTGCTCTCTAGCTGCGGCATGTGGGCTCCAGAGCACATGGGCTCTGTAGTCGTGGTGCGGGTTCCAGAGCACGTGAGTTCTGCAGTTTGCAGCACACGCGCTCTCTAGTTGAGGCGTGCGGGCTTAGTGTGCCCCATGGCACATGGGATCTTAGTTGCCCGACCAGGGATCAAACCCATGTCCCCTGTGTTGGAAGGCGGATTCTCAACCACTGGACCACCAGGGAAGCCCCTATGAAGAGAGAATTTTAGATCATATAGACCAGCCGTCCCCCACCTTTTTGGCACCAGGGGCCAGCTTCGTGGAAAACCATTTTTCCACAGACTGGGGTCAGGGGGAGGGGGGATGGTTTCGGGATGATTCAAGCACATGACATTTATTGTGCACTTTATTTCTATTTTGTAATATAAAATGAAATAATTATATAACTCACCATAATGCAGACTCAGTGGGAGCCCTGAGCTTGTTTTCACTTGCCACCCATTGACAGGGTTTTGATGAGTCTGCAAGCAGTTGATTTATTATGGTCTCTGCAGTCAAACCTCTCTGCTAATGATAATCTGTACTTGCAGCCACTGCCCAGCGCTAGCATCACCGCCTCAGCTCCCCCTCAGATCATCAGGCATTAGATTCTCATAAGGAACCTAGATCCCTCGCACGCGCAGTTCACAGTAGGATTCACGTTCCTAAGAGAATCTAATGCCGCCGCTGAACTGACAGGAGGCGGAGCTCAGGCAGTGATGCAAGTGATGGGGAGCAGCTGTGAATACAGACGAAGCTTCGCTTGCTTGCCCGTCGCTCACCTCCTGCTGTGCAGCCTGGTTTCTAACTGGTCCATGACCCAGGGGCTGGGGACCCCAGATAGAGACCTGAGAATAAAATTTGCCAAGTAAAAACATTTCCTAGGAAGTGGCATGTTAATTTTAATAGCTTATATTTATGTGAGATTTAGCACTACACATTGTTGTCTTTACACAGATTATATAATATAAGCTTACAGCAAAGCTCAATGAGATTTATCCAATTCCACTCTAAAACTGGCAAATGAAAGAGCCAGGATCCAATCCCAGGCTGACTTCAGTACTCATGCTTTTAGCCACTTGGTGATCTACCCTTATTAAAGGAAATATAGACATACGTAAAGTTTAACTGTCAACTTTTGACTAAAGGCAGTTCCACAGAAACTTCAGGAACAGAATTATTACAAAACTATGGTTAACCACTGGCCTACTGAGCATCTTCCATATCTGAAACCATCAACCATTCATTATACTTTGGACTCAATTGATAGCAAAATCATTGCAAGCAACATTTTGAAGATAACAGGTAAACTTGCATTAAATTCCAGAGCTCTCTCAGTAATCTGTCACAACTTGAAAATCTCAATACATTTGATAAGAATCTATTAAGTGTATGCTCAACCCTGTAAAGATTTTATTCCATACTTTCAAAGATAAAAGTTCATGTTTTAGCGATAGAAAGGACCATAGGCAACATCAACCCCTTCATAATACAGAAGACACTGCTAATGGGGTAGAGGAACTAAGACACTTGGCCACAGTTACATCAAATTCACATACAGAAATGAGAACAGAAGGCAAATTCTGTTTGTTTTTGTTTTTTTACCGAAGTAGTACACATACATCATTTCACAAGTTAATTCTTAGAGGTGGAAGGAGTGGGCCAAAGATCCACTCCTTATTTCTACATAATATACTAACAGTCCTCTTATTTTCAATTTTGAATTTTCAATTCAGTCAATTTTAGGCACCACCTATTAAATTCCTATATACTAAATACTGTAGAAGATGAGGATATAATTTTCTTATACTATTTTTGAGATGCCTGGTACTATGGTTTTTTAACTCTTTGAACATGTGCATGTGTTTTCTCCTTTCTGGATCTTTCAGAATCCTTTTATCACATGCTCCTGTCCTTGATATGCAGCTTCTTACTATTCTTTGTGCTAGGCACTCTTGGGGTCCTTTCAATCTGGAAACCCAGGTCCTTCACTTCTGAATCATTTTATTACATTGTTTCTTCAATAATTTCCTCTCCGTTTAACCTTTCCTCTCTTCCTAAAACTTTTTACAGTTAAATTTTGGGCCTTCTAGATAGATTTTTTAACTTTTTTCTCTATTTTCCACCTTTTTGTTTACCACTTTCTGTGAGATGCATCTGACTTGCATTCCAATACTTCTGTTGATCTTAAACATTTTTCCTATTGCATTTTATAATCTCCAAGTTCTTTTATTCTCGCATATTTCCTTTCAAAGATATGACTTTTAATTTGTGAATGTAAGAGTTTGAGGTGTTTTTTTTTTTTAATAAATTTATTTATTTATTTTTGGCTGTGTTGGGTCTTCGTTGCTGTGCGCAGGCTTTCTCTAGTTGCAGTGAGTGGGGGCTACTCTTCGTTGTGGTGTGCAGGCTTCTCACTGCGGTGGCTTCTCTTGTTGTGGAGAACAGACTCCAGGCACGCGATCTTCAGGAGTTGTGGCACGCGGGCTCTAGAGCGCAGGCTCAGTGGTTGTGGCACACGGGCCTAGTTGCTCCGCGGCATGTGGGATCTTCCTGGACCAGGGCTCGAAACCGTGTCCCCTGCATTGGCAGGTGGATTCTTAAACACTGCGCCACCAGGGAAGCCCCGAGTTTCTGAGATTTTAAAGTTGGGTTTTTTTCTGCTTCCTGCATTATCTTTTTCATTTTTTCATCTTTTCATCTTTCATCAGTTTTGATCTGTTATAGTTTCAGTATCTGTCTTTCATGTCAGAGGCTTTCCTCAAATGCATGGTGACTTGGGCTAGCTTCTTGTATTTCAGTGGGCAAAGGTCTATTCAAGTCTATTTACTGGTGCACCATACTGCAAGGCGACTGAGAAAGTGCAACTTTTTTGTTTGGGTTACCCTCAAATGTCATTGTGGGTTTCTCCAAGAGGAATCCTCCAGTCTTCTACCTAGTGGTCATCAGAATGCCAGCATTCTGGGGACTTTGTATGGGAAGGCAACAGGGTCATCTCAACATTCAGGATGGGGCCCCCTCTGCTATGCCTAGTGTCCCAAGTCTCACACAGCTCTGGCTCATATTTTATAGAGAACCAATCACCCTTCTCCTGATGGGACAATGGAAAGGCAGTCTTCTAGTGGTGAGGATGGTTTCTGTGGATCCAAATACTCCTTATACACACATTCAACCAATCCAATTTTCATGCTAATTTTGTACCCTTATCTTTTCCAGCAGTCCAAGGGCTCCAATTTTTAAGGTTTCTGTGGACATTCCTGATCTTTCTTCATGCTGCTCTATCAGTTACCGCTGACCATTCACCATCCATGTGAAAACATTCATATTCCCAATGTGCTGACAGCTAACATCTGTCTCCAGAATCCTTATCTTTGACCTGCTGAGTTTATTCATTTTTTAAAAATGTATTCCTTTGGTACCATCTTAATGGAGTTTGGTTTAAACCAGGCAGTTTAAAATTTAATCCATTGACTAAACAGAAAAAGTACACTTTTAGAAAATAACTTTTACTTGCCAACTGAGCAGTACTTTCAATATATTTTTATTACTGGTCACCAAATGAACAAAATTTAGTCTAAGACTCCGGCCATCTTATGTTTTGCTAAAAGATTAATTTAGCATAATTTAGTAGTATGCTTTCATCTTTACCTTAGGAATTGCCTGCTAAATTGTATCTAGGCCAATAACAAGCATTAGCCAGTGTTATGGGCTGAACTGTGCCCCCCGACCCTCCCCAATTCATATTGAAGTCCTAACACCCTGAGTACTTCAGAATGACTATATTTGGAGATAGCATCTTTTTTTTTTTTTGCAGTACGTGGGCCCCTCACTGTTGTGGCCTCTCCCGTTGCGGAGCACAGGCTCCGGATGCGCAGGCTCAGCAGCCATGGCTCACGGGCCCAGCCACTCCGCGGCATGTGGGATCCTCCCGGACCGGGGCACGAACCCGTGTCCCCTGCATCAGCAGGCGGACTCTCAACCACTGCGCCACCAGGGAAGTCCGGAGATAGCGTCTTTTAAGGGGTATAATTTAGATTCAATCGACCCTCCCCAATTCATATTGAAGTCCTAACACCCTGAGTACTTCAGAATGACTATATTTGGAGATAGCATCTTTTTTTTTTTTTGCAGTACGTGGGCCCCTCACTGTTGTGGCCTCTCCCGTTGCGGAGCACAGGCTCCGGATGCGCAGGCTCAGCAGCCATGGCTCACGGGCCCAGCCACTCCGCGGCATGTGGGATCCTCCCGGACCGGGGCACGAACCCGTGTCCCCTGCATCAGCAGGCGGACTCTCAACCACTGCGCCACCAGGGAAGCCCGGAGATAGCGTCTTTTAAGGGGTATAATTTAGATTCAGTGAGGTCACTGGGGATGGGCCCTAATCTGGTATGACTGGTGTCTTTATAAGAAATTAGGACACACATGCACAGAGGAAATACCATGTGACGACAAAAGGAGAAGATGTCATCTACAAACCAAGGAGAAAGGCCTCAGAAGAAACAATTCTGCCAACACCTTGATCTTGGAATTCTAACCTCCAGAACTGTGAGAAAATAAATTTCTGTTGTTTAAGCCATCTGTCTGTTCGTTATGGCAGACCTAGCAAACTAAAACAGCCACCTGAAGTGGAGACTGGTATTAAGGGCTATACACAATGAAAGAATATCACTTAAGATTTTGAGGAGCTCATTTGAAAGAAATTTGGTATAACTTAAGAACACTGAAGAGAGCTCTTCAATTACATTCTGCTAAAATAATCACAGATTAGCTACACAACTCATTTATTAAATCAATTCCTAATTAAATAAAATTACAAAAGGAAGCTTGTGGTTTCTATTTGTAAACTTTCAAACGCATAGCAGCTACAGGAGAATTTCTGTAACAGTAATAAAATATATAGCCATATTCAAAAAGGTCACAGTTTTATACCAAATAAATCATCTGTGATAAGAAAACATGCTGTTTGTAAGCATGAGAATACATCATTAAATGTTTAAGCTGGAAGCAACCTTAGACACCATCTAAGATACATCTCTAATTTTAACTGGGCCCAAAAGGCAAGTAGAGTTAGACTAAGAGTATGCTGAATGGCACTGAAAGTTGTATCTGTAACTGAAGACCCATTTGTCTTCTATAAAGGGAGTCATTTAAAAAAATAACAACCTGGGCTTCCCTGGTGGCACAGTGGTTGAGAGTCTGCCTGCCGATGCAGGGGACACGGGTTCGTGCCCCGGTCCGGGAAGATCCCACATGCTGCGGAGCGGCTGGGCCCGTGAGCCATGGCCGCTGAGCCTGCGCGTCCGGAGCCTGTTGCTCCGCAACGGGAGAGGCCACAATGGTGAGAGGCCCGCGTACCACAAAAATAAATAAATAAATAACAACATTATTGAGATATAAGACACTTACCATAAGATGCACCCTTTTAAAATATTATTTAAGGAATTGTTTCGGGGGGGTTAAATATTCAGAGTTGTACAAGCATCACCAACTTTAGAATTACTAATTTTCATTCCCCCAAGAAGAAACCCCATAGCCATACTTTTCAACCCTTCTCCAGCCCTTAGCAATGACTAATCGATTTTCTGTCTGCCTATTCTGGGAAAATACTACTCCATCTTCCTAGAATCAGATGTCCTATATTAATCATTTTATATGTTGTTGGATTTAGCATGCTAGTAGGGCTTTTTGTTGTTGTTGTTTGAGATTTATGTCTGTATTCATAAGAAACACTGATCTGTAGTTTTCCTTTCTTGTAATGCCTTTGGTTTTGGTACCAGAGTAAATACTAGCCTCACAGAATGAGTTAAAAAGTATACTCTATATTTTGCGAGAATTTACAAAGGACTGGTTTTAGTTCTGTAAACATTTGGTAGAATTCACCAGTGTAGTCATTTGGGTCTGGCCATTTTTCTCTGTGGGAAGTTGTTATTTTTTTGTTTGTTTTTTTGTAATTAATTCAATCTATTATAAATCTATTCAGGTTTTTGATTTGTTCTTGAGCCAGTTTCAGAGTTTGTGTCTTTATAGGAATTTGTCCATTTGATCTAGGTTACCTAATTTGTTGGCATACAACTGTTCATATTATTCCCTTATAATCATTTTTCTTTCTGTAACGTCAGTAGTTGATATCCTTCATTGCTGATTTTAGTAATCTTGAGTCTTCTCAACAGGTTTGTCAATTTTGTTGTTTTCAAAGAACTATCTTTTATTTTTTTGTTTTCCTATGACCTATTTCAGTTATTTCTGCTTCAATGTTCCCCCCCACCCTTATGCTTGTTTTGTGGTTAGTTTGCTCTTTACAGTCTTAAGGTGGAAGGTTAGGTTATTAGTTTGAGATTTCCTTTGTTAATATCTACACCTGTAATTTTCCCTCCTATAAGTTCTACTATGTTGTGTCTTCATTTTCATTCACTTCAAAATATTTTCCAATTTGCTTTTTGATATTTCCTCCGACCTTTTTTTAAGTATTGGTTAATTTCCACATATTTACGAATTAACGAAATTTCCTTCTGCTATTGAATTCTAATTTCATTTCATTGTAGCCAAAGTCCATAAAATGAGTAATTTTTTCTTTTAATTTACTGAGACTTGTTTTATGATCTAGCCTATCACTGACCCTGGAGAACATTCTATGTCCACTTGAGAATACGTATTCTACTATTGTTGGGTAAAGTTTTCTCTTGCTATGTTAGGTCTAGTTGGTTTACTGTCCTGTTCAAGTCTATTTCCTTGTTGATCTTCTACCAAGTTAAACTGTCTACTATGAAAACAGCGTGTTGACTTCAACTATTATTGTTGAATTGTCTATTTCTCCCTTCAATTATGCTGCTTTCTGCCTCATCTGGGAATGTATTTTAGGGTCCTTTTGTTTGGTGGACACATATTTACAATTGTTACATTTTCCTGAAGACTGGCTCTTTTATCATTATAAATGATTATGTCTCTACTAACAATTTTTGTCTTAAGGTCTCTTTTTTTAAATAAATTTCTTTATTTTTGGCTGTGTTGGGTCTTCGTTGCTGCGCTTTCTCTAGTTGGGGAGCGGGGGCTGCTCTTTGTTGTGGTGCGTGGGCTTCTCATTGGGTGGCTTCTCTTGCTGCAGAGCATGGGCTCTAGGTGTGCGGGCTTCAGTAGTTGTGGCACACGGGCTCAGGAGTTGTGTCTTGTGGGCTCCAAAGCACAGGCTCAGTAGCTGTGGTGCACAGGCTTTCTTGCTCCATGGCATGTAGGATCTTCCCAGACCAGGGCTCGAACCCATGTCCCCTGCATTGGCAGGCAGATTCTTAACCACTGCGCCACCAGGGAAGCCCAAGGTCTCTTTTGTCTAAGATTAGTATAGCTATTTAGGTTCTTTTGGTTACTGTTGAGGTTTTCCACCCTTTTACTTTCAACCAATCTGTTTCTTTGAAACTAAACATGTCTCTTGTGGACAGCAATATAGTTGCATGTTTTTAATCCATTCTGCCAACTGCCTTTTATTGGACTGTTTTGTCCATTCACATCCAATGTAATTCACAGTAACAGGATTTGTATCTGCCAGTTTGCTTTTCGTCTTCTCTGTTATGTCTTATTTCTCTATTCCTCTATTACAGCCTTCTTTTGTGTTAAATGTTAATTTCTTATATACCATTTTAATTCCTTTTACTGATTTTGGAGTTATTGTTTTAGTGGTGGTGCTAGGGATGATAACATCTTAATTTAAAATAATCTGACTGCAGATTAACACCAATTTAATTTCCATAGTCTATAAAACCTTTGCTCCAATATAGCTCTTCCCTCCGTGATGTTTTATGCTATTGCCATACAAATTACATCTATACACATTATAACCCATTCAAAAGTCTCATATTTATTACTGTATGTGATTTTCTTTTAAATCAGAAGACTTACAAATAAGAAGTACTACTGCAGACTGAATGTCTCTTCCCCGAACCCATTATGTAATGGTAGCTGGAGGTTGAGCCTACGGGAGGTACTTAGGTTCAGATGAGGTCATGAGAGTGGGGCCCCCATTATGGGACTAGTGTCCTTATAAGAAGAGAAAGAAACCAGAGCTCTCTCTACCATGCAGGGAAACAGTGATAAAGCAGCTGTCTACAAGCCAGGAGGAGGGCCCTCACCAGGAACTGAAGCTACCCATACCTTGATCTTGGACTTCCCAGCCTCCAAAGCTATGAGAAACAAATGTATGCTGTTTAAGCCATCCAGTCTATGGTATTTTGTTATAGCAGCCCAAGCTAATACAAATACACCGTCCTTTATGTTTAATTATGTAGTTAACTTTACCAGTGCTACTTATTTGTGTGGATTCAACTTACTATCTAATGACCTTTCAATTCTGCCTAAAGGATTCTTTAGTATTTCTTGTAAGGCAGGCAGGTCTGCGAGTGACAAATTTGTTCTGTTTTTATGTGTGAACATCTTAATTTCTTTCATTTTGAGGAATAATTTTGTGGCATACAGAATTCTAGGTGGACTGTCTTTTTCTTTCAGTGCTTTTTATGTCATTCACTACTCTCCCAGCCACCATGATTTCCCATGAGAAGTGAGTTGTTAATCTTACTAAAGATACCTTGTATGCGATCACTTTTCTCTTGCTGCTTCTGAAAGTCTGTCTTACTTAGCATTAGTTAAGCTTCTGAGATGTGTGGATTCTTTTTCATAAAATTCTAAAGTTTTGGACAATTATTTCTTCAAATACACTTTGTGCCCCTTTCTCTCCTCTCCTTCTAGGACCCCAATTATGCTAATACACTTGACAGTGTCCCACAGATCTCTGCAGCTTTTTTTCCCCTTTATTCCTTTTTTTAAATTTAATTTTTATTTTATATTGGGGTATAGTTGATTTACAATGTTGTGTTAGTTTCTATTCCTTTCCTTTTTTTCTGAGAGGACACTCTCAACTGATACCTCTGTTCAAGTTTGCTGAATACTTCTACCAGTTCAAATCTGCTTTTGATGCCCTCTACTGAATTTATTTCACTTGTTGTATTTTTCCAAAACAGGATTTCTATTTGGTTCTTTTATCATAATTTCTCTTTACTTTTATTCTCTATTTAGTGAAAGATTATCCTCAAATTTAGCTTTTAAGATATAGTTTCTTTTAGTTCTTTGAACATGCTTTTAAAAGCTAACAAAGTTTTTGCTTAGTAAGTCAAACATCTGGGCTTCCTCCCAGACACTTTGTCTCTTTGCATGTCTTGTAAATTTTTGTTGAGACTAGACATTTAATATGATGTGGCAACTCTGAACAATAGAATCCCTTCCCTCCCCAGGGTTTGTTGTGTTTGCTATTTGTTAGTGAACTTCTTGGACTAATTCTGTAAAGTCTGCATTCTTTGCTGAGTGTGACCACTATATTCTGTTTTGTTAGCTTAGAAGTCAGCTAATGATTGGACAGAAATCTCCTTAAATGCCTTCAAACAATAACTCTCCTAGCATTGAAGAAGTGCTCTGTGCATGTGTTGGGATAGGCCTTCAACACTCCAACACGCAGTTTACAACTCTGCCCTAGCCTTCACTTCCTACTTGCAGAGCCTCAAGTTCTGTCACTGGTGAGAATGGTGCCTTCTTCATTTTTCTCTTGGGCATGCATACAGCCTTGCGCATGTGGCCTTCTAGATTCCCAGGAATATGCTCGAGTTTTTCAAAGTCCTCTACAGATATGTCATTCCTCAGCTTTTCCTTTTCTTTTTTGGTCAGTGTCTTTTTAGCCCCAATTGTTATCACTGCCTCAGGCAGCTTCTATGGTAAACAACTGCAGCTGCTTTCCACAAACAGGCTGAAGACAGAGCTATTTGCACACAGTGAGTCGAGTCAGGTTAAATAAAGACAAGCTCTGAGAATAGAGCTTTTCAGTGAGGTACCAGACAGGTCAAATAGTGACAGTTCTCTGGGGTGGGCTTTCTGGTTAGCTTCAAGTTCCCTCCAGTGTCAACTAGGCTGCTGGTTTTAACAGCTACCATAGTTGCAAGGCTACTTGTTTTCAAGGCTACCCTGGAACTAGGGAAAGATAGGGCAATATAAAATGTTACAAACCAACTTGCCCATTGCAGCTGGGTGCTGGAGAAACGAAAAAAGAATTACCCAAGGTCAAATGATGACCTTGGCATCACCTGCCCAAGGCTAGTGATGCATGGAATTTAAATCCAGACTCTAAAGCAGGGTTCTTAAGCAGTATAACACATACATACACACACACACACACACACACACACACACACACACAAAAGTTACAACATATATTGTTACGGTTTCTGTTTAATAAGTGCTTTTTAGACTATTGGCAGCCTTTAGTTAATTTTTAGAGTTCTGACAAAGTTGATTTTGACAACTTTTAGTGTTCTCATTGCTTTTATGGAACATCAGATTTTCAGAGGTCCTTACTCCATTAAGTTCTCAAAGAAGCCATTTTTATAATTACAACAATGGAACACTAATTACTATTCCTTTCTAATAATCATGTTTCTAAAACTTAGAAAACCAAATATTTCTAACTAGAAATGTGATGGGAATTCAAAAAGAGACACCTCTTCTCATCTGGCATTTTAATTATTTCTGGTTTAGTTGTCCAAGTCAGAATCCTAAGCCTCAATTTTCTTAAACGTACAAGTGAAATATTGTCTTCCCCAGCCTTAAGATTTAAAATGATAACGTAAAACTAATTACAAAGCTACAATAATCAAAACTGACTGGTACTGGCAAAAGAACAGTCATACAGACCAATGGAATATGACCTCAGAAATAAACCATGACATATAAGGTCAATTAATTTTCATCAATTGAAAATTAATTAATTAAGGCTGCCAGGACCATTCAATGGAGAAAGGGCAGTCTTTTCAACACATGCTGCTAGGGAAACTGGATATCCAAATGCAAACAAAGGTGAATCCTTACCTTTCGCCACATACAAAACTCAAAATGGATCAAATATCTAAACTCTTGGAGGAAAATCTTCGTGATACTGGATTTGGCAATGCCTTCTTGGATATGACACCAAAAGAACAGGCAACAGAAAGAAAAACTAGACTTCATCAAAATTAAAAACTTTGGTACATCAAAGGACACTACTGAAAGAGTGAAAATGCAACCCACAGAATGGGAGAAAATACCTGTAAATCATGTATCTGATGACAGATTAATATCCAGAATATATCAAGAACTCCTACAACACACACAGAAAAACAACCCAATTAAAAATGGGCAAAAGACTTAAACAGACATTTCTCCACAGAAGATATATACAAATGGCTAATAAGTACATGAAAAGATGCTTAGCATCACAAGCCATTAGGGAAATGCAACCAAAACCACAATGAAATAACACTTTACATCCATCACAACAGCTATTAAAAACAAAAATAACAACTGTTAGTTAGGGTGTGGAGAAAGTGGAATCCTTCTACATTGCTGGAGGAATTGCAAAATGGTGCAGCCACTATAGAAAAGTTTGCAGTTCCTCAAAAAATTAAATATAGAATTACCATGTGATTCAACAACTTCACTCCCAGGTATATACCCAAAAGAATTTAAAGCAGGGACTCACACAGATACTTGTACAAAAATGGTCATAGCAGCATTATTCACAACAGCAAAAAGTGTCCAGCAATCTAAGGGCCCATCAACAGATGAATGGATAAAAAAAATGTATATTCATACAGTGGAATATTATTCAGCCATAATAAGGAATAAAATTCTGATATATGCTACAACATGGATGAATCTTAAAAACATTATGCTATGAGAAATAAGACACAAAGGACAAATACTGTATGATTCCACATATATAAGGTGCCTAAAATAGTCAAAGTCAAAGAGAGAAAGTAGAACAGAGTTTACCAGGAGCTGGGGGTAGGAGTGGTAATGTGGAATTATCATTTAACAGGTACAGAGTTTCTGACTGGGATAATAGTTCTGTAAATAGATAGTGGTGATGGTTATACAACATTGTGAATGTATCTTAATGTCACTGAATTAATTGTATGGTTAAAATGATAAATTAGGTTATATATATATTTTACCATAATAAATTTTTAAATGATAATGTATTACCCAAAGGTCCTATTTAGTGAGACTTTTGTTCCTCAGGTGAGATGGTGGTTATAGAAGTTACTTAAATAATAAATACTTTATGAAATGGCTGGTAGTTAATAGTAAATAGTACCCACCCTCCAAAACACACACACATACACATACATACACACACACGACACTACACATTCAATGCTCTTATCAAATACCTATAATTATATTTTTCAAAGGATTACACATCCAATAAATTCACTAATGATGCAAAGAATTTACATCCTCCCATACTGACAGATAAAAACACATACATTCTCTAAGCACAAAGCTCATATTCACAAATAACTTTTTGCCTAAAGACAAATTTCAATTAATAATCACAATGGGAATTTAGTTATTTAATGCAACCATTAACCTAATGTCACCAATAAAATCTAAGCAGTTATATCACAAAACCAGGGTTATATTCAGTGGACATGCATTAATAATCTATACAATTTAACATTATACCAGAAAAGGAACTGAATACAAAATTTCCCTTGATTTTTGGTGGTTTTCAAATTTCATGGCACAGATTCCCAAGGTAAAAACAGATTTTAAATATTTTCGATAAAATGGTAAAAAATTTAACAAGCCTTTTAATTTTCGTATTGGGTGAAGATTTAAAACATCAAGCTGGCCCCAATCTGTCAAAAATGACAGGTAAATATTTACAATGACTAGACAGGCTTTAGTTACAATGGTATTAGAGGATGACTCTCCCCTGGCAAAAACCTTTTATGGTTAATTCTCAATGCAAACATGTTTTTGTAAATACTGTGATAATATAAACTTGGAAACATACCTGGAATCAGGACAGGGACGAAAAATAAAACGCAAGTCAATCTTATTTCTGACCTGTAATCATAAAGCCTTTTGGCTCTAAACACCAAACACTGTCCTTCAATATAAAACTAAATTAAGAAGAGTAGAACAACTTTACCATGCTGGCTGACATTCTTCTACAGAATTATCTTTCACTACACATCAAGGCAGGGCTCAAGCTCCATTAACTTGCTTCTCTAGAAAGAGTATAATTAGCAGAGCACCAAAATTTATAAACTGATATGGCAACCCAAAATGCTAAACACACTTTTCAAACAGAAGCAAATTTTTCCCCATTGTTACTTCTATGTACCATGTTATTTTTGAAACTTATGTGGCTACCAATAAGAAAAGAATCAGGGAAGCTTTGAACATATCTTGTACTTTTCATCAAGGCTAAAGTGCAAAATATCTCCATGTCTCTGGTATTTTAATAGGAAAAAACATAACACATAATAAAGGAACTGAGGTGACAGTAGAACTAATGCAAAAAAGACTTCTTTAAATATACACCTGAAGACTACATAAGACCAATTTAATTTTTCTTTCTTCAATGAAATCTGTGAATGAACCAAGTTCTCACAGAACTTGAGATCTTGTTTGGTTCTCTTTCCCAGGATCAGAAATTCCAAAATTAGAGAGAAAAAAATGGAAGAAAATAACATTGCATGACAATGGACACTAAGTTCATAAAGAACTTTTTTTTAAAAAATGAGATATTATGGAAGAAAACACCATGAAAATAATAATCCTATGAGAATTGTTTTTTACGCACAGTAAATTTGAGCCTTGGTCTTCATGAAGATACTACAGCTTATATAGAAAACTATAAATATACAAGACTCCAGGAAAAAAAGTCAAAATACATATTATTTAACATTCTGTAGGCCTAAAAAACTTCTGAGGGGAGGGGAAAGGATGGCCAACTGAATCTTCACTTAAGAATACAGAACTATGAAAAATTCCTGGGTCAAAAGCTCTAAGATGCTCCAAATGGAACCACACTTTGTGAAAACATACAACCCTAGATATAGTTTTAAAAGGAAAGAAAAAGTACTGAATAACTGCAGTCCCTTCCAAAAAAGGATATCTTAAATTAAGGGGAAAAGATTCTAATAGTGTAAACGAATCTGGCTCAGAAAGAAAATTGAACAACATATCCAATGTTCTGTCCATAAAAGTAATGACGGTACATCTTTAATATTAAAGAAATAGGCTATAAAAAAGTTCATTCTCAGAATTGGTTTTAGTAAAAGCTCATTTGTGCTCCTTTGTGGGTGCATAATAAAGTTCCATGGGTTTGTTCACCTTCCAGTATTTCTCACTGACCAATTCCAAAGAAAAAGAGCCATTTAACACCTAAAACAAAAACAAAAACAAAAACAAACAAAAAAAAGAATTATGAAAACTGCTCAAAGCACAAAATTGTGAGATGGAACAGAGAAGTCCATCTTAGCACAACAATGTAAAACAACTATACCCCAATTTTAAAAAAGTCCATCTTAAAAAAAAATCCTAAGATAAACTTGTCACTTACACTATTCATAAAAGAACAAAAGATATATCAAGTTAACTACCTGTTGCAATTTCTCCTCCTTCCAGAGTCTGTACCATTTTATTAGGCCCCACCCCACAACCTGCCACTCTCAGATGATCAATGTACTCCCAATTTCAACAGCCTATTATTTTAAATACTTACAGTGAACTGGCCACTGGCTGTTGCTATGTAAATGGTATACTGCTTCTCACTGGCTGTATCAAGGTTCATCTGGTTTGATTCTCCTTTGTTTCGAAGTTCTTCTAAAGCTAACCTCACAGCCAGATACTTGGATAAGTGATCAACAGTGGCATTACCTGAAGTCTTTATGTACCTGGAAAAATAAATCATTAAAACCTTACTTTCTAGATTAGTGATAAAACATACATAAATTATAAAACTAATACATTTCTAAGGGCTTCCCTGGTGGCGCAGTGGTTGAGAGTCCACCTGCTGATGCAGGGGACACGGGTTCGTGCCCCTGTCTGGGAAGATCCCACATGCCACAGAGTGGCTAGGCCCGTGAGCCATGGCCGCTGAGCCTGTGCGTCCGGAGCCTGTGCTCCGCAACAGGAGAGGCCATAACAGTAAGAGTACCGCAAAAACAAAACAAAACAAAACTAATACATTTCTAAAAAGGTATATAAAATGTAAAATGTCTCAATTATTGACAAAATACCAGAAATTTATTCCTCTATTATCTAAAAATTTCTTATTGAAAAGGTACAGAAACGGTAAAAGTACAAGCTCACTATCTACCAGGCCATGAAAGCTCTACCTACCTTACCATCCATAAAATATGACACAGAATGACAAAAATCAAATAGAAATAACACTGTACCGAGAGGAAAAAAAAGAACATACCCCTCAATCCCAATGATCAGAAGTTTTGAGTCTACAGCAGCAAGAAGAATACTAAGAATATGAGCAAATTTCTTCTTGTCTAAGAATTAATAAATTTTAGGTTTTTAAGACAAAGCACTGAAGTGCTAATTGTTTTTTAAAGCATCGTATACCATTTACTCACTCACTCAACAAATATCTGATGTTTATATGCACTCAAGGACAGGCTCTCTAGAGTTATATAGTGGTAAAGCAGCCATCCTGGCCAGCATGAATTTTAGAGCCTTCTGGCACCCTAGCATCATTGTTAAGAAATTTAAATGATCCTTTCTCCTCCTCTACCTAGAAGGGTCATTCCTTTCAGATACGCAACTGTGGGTGGGAAGCACATGAGGAAAGACAAAAGCAACAATTCAGGCAGCCAAAATATCCAACCAAACCCTGGCAATCAATGGGATGATAAATGTCACCCTTAATTCTTATCTAAAATTGCCTTTTAACTCCTTAACATTCTAACATTCTAAATTCAGATAATCTGAAACTAACCCACAAGCTTACCTTGTCTGTGCACTGTCATCTTTTTCCATAAGTGTGGGATGAGGCCTGAATACTAATTCAATTTCACTAGCACCATCCATTACTGGATCAATTGCCACTGTTGCATTGTTATTATCAAGCTCAAGCCCAGAATCATCAGATGTTTTGGTCCGTTTGTTACTAGGTCCTGCTTCCTGATTGCTATGTGTGGATGCATTACTACAGTGAGAACTGTCTCCATTGTCTTCTGCTCCACTACCATTTTCAATCTGTTGTTTCTTGCCTCGCTGTAATCTAGTTAAGGAAAACAAAACAAAAAACATGAAATCTTCATTTAGGCCTTTTCAATGCATCAATTTTGAAGTATGTTTACTGAATTTACTAAATTCTAAGTTCCCTGGTGGTCTAATGGTTAGGATTCCAGGCTTTTACTGCCATGGCCTGGGTTCAATCCCTGGTCGGGGAACTGAGATCCCGCAAGCCACACAGCATAGCAAAAAAAAAAAAGAAAAAAAACCCCAAAACTAAATTCTAAAAACATCTTGATAACTGAATTTGCTCCAAGTTGAATAATGTCATTTATTTTCCACATGTCTCTGAAAGGTCTAGGGAATATCACTTATACACAGGCAAACATCTGAATAAATTAAACAAATGTTTATATTCCCTTAAAACTTTTCTTTATTGATTATAGGAATTATTGGCAAATATTTACATTTTGATGATTTCCTTTATTATGAGATTTTAAATCTAAAGAAAGGCATAATTCAGTTATGAAAAATTTACAGTTCTGAGGGACGATATTTATGCCTTTTTAATTAGAATTTCTTAAGGAAACAGGATTTAAGAGTAATGGTAAGCACTACCTGCCCGCTGCTGACCTCACCCAAAGTCTGCTAATGCAATGCAAAATTATTCCAATGCAGAAGATGCGATGGTATCTAAATATGGAGCATAAACACAGAAGCAGCTCTCTAACAAGCTCAAATACTAAAAACCAGTAACTGGGCAAGGTACTTTGTGTATACATCTTATTTACCCATCAAAACAACTATTAAGGCAGTTAACGTTATTATCATTTTATAATTGAGAAAAACCAATGAAACTGAGGTCCATGGTCCATGGTTATAAGCTAGTAAGCACCAGAACCAGAGGAAGAACTCGATACACATTCTTTCTATCATATGTATTGCCTCTCCAGCTGTATATACAAGAAAAAAGGAGGGAATATGTGATGAAAAAGAAATATGAAAGAACGACATGCACTTCTAAGAATAGCGTCATTACTACATTTTTATTGCCAGAACAAGGAAATAATAGCCCACTGCTTGGGAAAGATGCTCAAGAACTTTTTTTTTAAATTGAACTATAGTTGATTTACAATTCTGTGCTAGTTCTGGGTGTAAAGTAAGTTATATACACACATACATACATACATATGTATATAAAATTCTTTTTCAGATTCTTTTCCATTGTAGGTTATTACAAGATATTGAATATAGTTTCTTGTGCTATATACAGTAAATCCTTGTTTATCTATTTCATATATAGTGATGCGTATCTGTTAAACCCATACTCCTCTACTTTATCCCTCCCCCTCCCCTTTTCCCCTTTGGTAAATATAAGTTTGTTTTCCATGTCCATGAGTCTGTTTTGTAAATAAGCTCATGTGTATTATTTTTTTGATTCCACATATAAGTGATATCATATATTTGTCTTTCTCTTACTTCACTCAGTATGATAATCTCCACTTTTGCTATGAATGACAGTATTTTCCCCTTTGGTAAATATAAGTTTGTTTTCCATGTCCATGAGTCTGTTTTGTAAATAAGCTCATGTGTATTATTTTTTTGATTCCACATATAAGTGATATCATATATTTGTCTTTCTCTTACTTCACTCAGTATGATAATCTCCACTTTTGCTATGAATGACAGTATTTCATTTTTTATGGCTAATTTGGCAAAAACCTTTTATGGTTAATTCTCAATGCAAACATGTTTTTGTAAATACTGTGATAATATAAACTTGGAAACATACCTGGAATCAGGACAGGGACGAAAAATAAAACGCAAGTCAATCTTATTTCTGACCTGTAATCATAAAGCCTTTTGGCTCTAAACACCAAACACTGTCCTTCAATATAAAACTAAATTAAGAAGAGTAGAACAACTTTACCATGCTGGCTGACATTCTTCTACAGAATTATCTTTCACTACACATCAAGGCAGGGCTCAAGCTCCATTAACTTGCTTCTCTAGAAAGAGTATAATTAGCAGAGCACCAAAATTTATAAACTGATATGGCAACCCAGAATGCTAAACACACTTTTCAAACAGAAGCAAATTTTTCCCCATTGTTACTTCTATGTACCATGTTATTTTTGAAACTTATGTGGCTACCAATAAGAAAAGAATCAGGGAAGCTTTGAACATATCTTGTACTTTTCATCAAGGCTAAAGTGCAAAATATCTCCATGTCTCTGGTATTTTAATAGGAAAAAACATAACACATAATAAAGGAACTGAGGTGACAGTAGAACTAATGCAAAAAAGACTTCTTTAAATATACACCTGAAGACTACATAAGACCAATTTAATTTTTCTTTCTTCAATGAAATCTGTGAATGAACCAAGTTCTCACAGAACTTGAGATCTTGTTTGGTTCTCTTTCCCAGGATCAGAAATTCCAAAATTAGAGAGAAAAAAATGGAAGAAAATAACATTGCATGACAATGGACACTAAGTTCATAAAGAACTTTTTTTTAAAAAATGAGATATTATGGAAGAAAACACCATGAAAATAATAATCCTATGAGAATTGTTTTTTACGCACAGTAAATTTGAGCCTTGGTCTTCATGAAGATACTACAGCTTATATAGAAAACTATAAATATACAAGACTCCAGGAAAAAAAGTCAAAATACATATTATTTAACATTCTGTAGGCCTAAAAAACTTCTGAGGGGAGGGGAAAGGATGGCCAACTGAATCTTCACTTAAGAATACAGAACTATGAAAAATTCCTGGGTCAAAAGCTCTAAGATGCTCCAAATGGAACCACACTTTGTGAAAACATACAACCCTAGATATAGTTTTAAAAGGAAAGAAAAAGTACTGAATAACTGCAGTCCCTTCCAAAAAAGGATATCTTAAATTAAGGGGAAAAGATTCTAATAGTGTAAACGAATCTGGCTCAGAAAGAAAATTGAACAACATATCCAATGTTCTGTCCATAAAAGTAATGACGGTACATCTTTAATATTAAAGAAATAGGCTATAAAAAAGTTCATTCTCAGAATTGGTTTTAGTAAAAGCTCATTTGTGCTCCTTTGTGGGTGCATAATAAAGTTCCATGGGTTTGTTCACCTTCCAGTATTTCTCACTGACCAATTCCAAAGAAAAAGAGCCATTTAACACCTAAAACAAAAACAAAAACAAAAACAAACAAAAAAAAGAATTATGAAAACTGCTCAAAGCACAAAATTGTGAGATGGAACAGAGAAGTCCATCTTAGCACAACAATGTAAAACAACTATACCCCAATTTTAAAAAAGTCCATCTTAAAAAAAAATCCTAAGATAAACTTGTCACTTACACTATTCATAAAAGAACAAAGGATATATCAAGTTAACTACCTGTTGCAATTTCTCCTCCTTCCAGAGTCTGTACCATTTTATTAGGCCCCACCCCACAACCTGCCACTCTCAGATGATCAATGTACTCCCAATTTCAACAGCCTATTATTTTAAATACTTACAGTGAACTGGCCACTGGCTGTTGCTATGTAAATGGTATACTGCTTCTCACTGGCTGTATCAAGGTTCATCTGGTTTGATTCTCCTTTGTTTCGAAGTTCTTCTAAAGCTAACCTCACAGCCAGATACTTGGATAAGTGATCAACAGTGGCATTACCTGAAGTCTTTATGTACCTGGAAAAATAAATCATTAAAACCTTACTTTCTAGATTAGTGATAAAACATACATAAATTATAAAACTAATACATTTCTAAGGGCTTCCCTGGTGGCGCAGTGGTTGAGAGTCCACCTGCTGATGCAGGGGACACAGGTTCGTGCCCCTGTCTGGGAAGATCCCACATGCCACAGAGTGGCTAGGCCCGTGAGCCATGGCCGCTGAGCCTGTGCGTCCGGAGCCTGTGCTCCGCAACAGGAGAGGCCATAACAGTAAGAGTACCGCAAAAACAAAACAAAACAAAACTAATACATTTCTAAAAAGGTATATAAAATGTAAAATGTCTCAATTATTGACAAAATACCAGAAATTTATTCCTCTATTATCTAAAAATTTCTTATTGAAAAGGTACAGAAACGGTAAAAGTACAAGCTCACTATCTACCAGGCCATGAAAGCTCTACCTACCTTACCATCCATAAAATATGACACAGAATGACAAAAATCAAATAGAAATAACACTGTACCGAGAGGAAAAAAAAGAACATACCCCTCAATCCCAATGATCAGAAGTTTTGAGTCTACAGCAGCAAGAAGAATACTAAGAATATGAGCAAATTTCTTCTTGTCTAAGAATTAATAAATTTTAGGTTTTTAAGACAAAGCACTGAAGTGCTAATTGTTTTTTAAAGCATCGTATACCATTTACTCACTCACTCAACAAATATTTGATGTTTATATGCACTCAAGGACAGGCTCTCTAGAGTTATATAGTGGTAAAGCAGCCATCCTGGCCAGCATGAATTTTAGAGCCTTCTGGCACCCTAGCATCATTGTTAAGAAATTTAAATGATCCTTTCTCCTCCTCTACCTAGAAGGGTCATTCCTTTCAGATACGCAACTGTGGGTGGGAAGCACATGAGGAAAGACAAAAGCAACAATTCAGGCAGCCAAAATATCCAACCAAACCCTGGCAATCAATGGGATGATAAATGTCACCCTTAATTCTTATCTAAAATTGCCTTTTAACTCCTTAACATTCTAACATTCTAAATTCAGATAATCTGAAACTAACCCACAAGCTTACCTTGTCTGTGCACTGTCATCTTTTTCCATAAGTGTGGGATGAGGCCTGAATACTAATTCAATTTCACTAGCACCATCCATTACTGGATCAATTGCCACTGTTGCATTGTTATTATCAAGCTCAAGCCCAGAATCATCAGATGTTTTGGTCCGTTTGTTACTAGGTCCTGCTTCCTGATTGCTATGTGTGGATGCATTACTACAGTGAGAACTGTCTCCATTGTCTTCTGCTCCACTACCATTTTCAATCTGTTGTTTCTTGCCTCGCTGTAATCTAGTTAAGGAAAACAAAACAAAAAACATGAAATCTTCATTTAGGCCTTTTCAATGCATCAATTTTGAAGTATGTTTACTGAATTTACTAAATTCTAAGTTCCCTGGTGGTCTAATGGTTAGGATTCCAGGCTTTTACTGCCATGGCCTGGGTTCAATCCCTGGTCGGGGAACTGAGATCCCGCAAGCCACACAGCATAGCAAAAAAAAAAAAGAAAAAAAACCCCAAAACTAAATTCTAAAAACATCTTGATAACTGAATTTGCTCCAAGTTGAATAATGTCATTTATTTTCCACATGTCTCTGAAAGGTCTAGGGAATATCACTTATACACAGGCAAACATCTGAATAAATTAAACAAATGTTTATATTCCCTTAAAACTTTTCTTTATTGATTATAGGAATTATTGGCAAATATTTACATTTTGATGATTTCCTTTATTATGAGATTTTAAATCTAAAGAAAGGCATAATTCAGTTATGAAAAATTTACAGTTCTGAGGGACGATATTTATGCCTTTTTAATTAGAATTTCTTAAGGAAACAGGATTTAAGAGTAATGGTAAGCACTACCTGCCCGCTGCTGACCTCACCCAAAGTCTGCTAATGCAATGCAAAATTATTCCAATGCAGAAGATGCGATGGTATCTAAATATGGAGCATAAACACAGAAGCAGCTCTCTAACAAGCTCAAATACTAAAAACCAGTAACTGGGCAAGGTACTTTGTGTATACATCTTATTTACCCATCAAAACAACTATTAAGGCAGTTAACGTTATTATCATTTTATAATTGAGAAAAACCAATGAAACTGAGGTCCATGGTCCATGGTTATAAGCTAGTAAGCACCAGAACCAGAGGAAGAACTCGATACACATTCTTTCTATCATATGTATTGCCTCTCCAGCTGTATATACAAGAAAAAAGGAGGGAATATGTGATGAAAAAGAAATATGAAAGAACGACATGCACTTCTAAGAATAGCGTCATTACTACATTTTTATTGCCAGAACAAGGAAATAATAGCCCACTGCTTGGGAAAGATGCTCAAGAACTTTTTTTTTAAATTGAACTATAGTTGATTTACAATTCTGTGCTAGTTCTGGGTGTAAAGTAAGTTATATACACACATACATACATACATATGTATATAAAATTCTTTTTCAGATTCTTTTCCATTGTAGGTTATTACAAGATATTGAATATAGTTTCTTGTGCTATATACAGTAAATCCTTGTTTATCTATTTCATATATAGTGATGCGTATCTGTTAAACCCATACTCCTCTACTTTATCCCTCCCCCTCCCCTTTTCCCCTTTGGTAAATATAAGTTTGTTTTCCATGTCCATGAGTCTGTTTTGTAAATAAGCTCATGTGTATTATTTTTTTGATTCCACATATAAGTGATATCATATATTTGTCTTTCTCTTACTTCACTCAGTATGATAATCTCCACTTTTGCTATGAATGACAGTATTTCATTTTTTATGGCTAATATTTCAGAGAGAGAGAGCGAGCAAGAGAGTGTGTGTGTGTGTGTGTGTGTGTGTGTGTGTGTGTGTGTGTACGTACCACACCTTCTTTATCCATTCATCTGTTATGGACACTTGGGTTGCTTCCATGTCTTGACTAATGTAAACAGTGCTACAATTAACACTGGGATGCATGTATCTTTTCAAATTAGTTTTCACCTTTTCTGGATATATGCCCCGGAGTGGGACTGCTGGATCATATAGTAACTCTATTTTTAGTTTTTTAAGGAACCTCCATACTGTTCTCCACAGTGCTACACCAATTTACATTTCCACCAACAGTGTAGGAGGGCTGGCTCCCTTTTCTCCACACCTTCTCCAGTATTTATTATTTGTAGACTTTTGATGATGGCCATTCAGATCAGAGTAAGGTGATACCTCCTTGTAGTTTTTATTTGCATTTCTCTAATAATCAGTGATGTTGAGCATCTTTTCATGTGCCTGCTGGCTACATGTATGTCTTCTTTGGAGAAATGCCTATTTAGGTCTTCTGTCCATTTTTTGATTGGGTTGTTTGATTTTTGATACTTAGTTGTATGAGGTGTTTATATATTTTTGAAATTAAGCCCTTGTCAGTCTCATCATTTGCAACTATTTTCTCCCAGTCTGTACGCTGTCTTTTTGTTTTGTTTATGGTTTCCTTTGCTGTGCAAAAGCTTATAAGTTTGATTAGGTCTCATTTGTTTACTTTTGCATTTATTTATTTTGCCTTGGGAGACTGATCTAAAAAAATACTGCTGCAATTTACATCAGAGAATGTTTTGCCTATACTCTCTTCTAGGAGTTTTATCGTGTCATGTCTTATATTTAAGTCTTTAAGACATTTTTAGGTTATTTTTGTGTATGTTATGAAGCGATGTTCTAACTTCATGGATTTACATGTGGCTGTCCAGCTTTCCACAACACCACCTGCTAAAGAAACTCTTTTCTCCATTGTATATTCTTGCCTTCTTTGTCAAAGATTAGTTGACCACAGGTTGTGTGGGTTTATTTCTGGGCTCTTAATTCTGTTCCACTGATCTGTATGTCTGTTTTTGCACCAGTACCATGCTGTTTTCATAACTGTAGCTTTGTAGTCTTGTCGGAAGTCTGGGAGGGTTATGCCTCCAGCTTTGTTCTTTTTCCTCAGGATTGCTCTGGCAATTCTAGGTCTTTTGTGGTTTCATATAAATTTTAGGATTATTTATTCTAGTTCTGTGAAAAATGCCATGGGTAATTTGACAGGGATAGCATTAAATGTGTAGACTGCTTTGAGTAGTATGCCCATTTTAACAATATTAATTCTTCCAATTCAAGAACATGGGATGTCTTTCCATTTCTTTGAATCATCTTCTATTTCCTTGATCAATTTTATAGTTCTCAGCATATAGGTCTTTTACTTCCTTGGTTAAATTTATTCCTAGGGTTTTTTTTTTTTTGAAGCAATTTTAAACAGGATTGTTCTGTTTTGTTACTTTCTCTTCCTGATACTTCGTTGTTAGTGTAAAGAAATGTAACAGATTTCTGTATATTAATCTTGTATCCTGCTACTCTGCTGAATTCATTTATTAGTTCTAATAGTTTCTGTGTGGAGTCTTTACAGTTTTCTATAGAGTATTATGTCATTTGCATATAATGACAATTTTACCTCTTCCCCTCCTATTTGGATACCCTCCCTCCCTTTCTTTTTTGTTTTGACTACTGTGGCTAGGACTTCCAATACCATGTTGAATAGAAGTGGTGCGAGTGAGCATCCTTGCTTAGGAAAGATGCTCAAGAACTTTTTTTTCCCCCTCAAAAATAAAATACTGTTTATGAAATCCATACAGCATTTTAAAATTAAGAGGGGGTGACTAATATGTTAACTGACAAAACTATGATTCAAAAATATATGAACACTGGGACTTCCCTGGTGGCACACTGGTTAAGAATCTGCCTGACAATGCAGGGGACACAGGTTCGATCCCTAGTCCTAGAAGATCCCACATGCTGCAGAGCAACTAAGCCCATGTGCCACAACTACTGAGCCTGCGATCTAGAGCCCGCAAACCACAACTACTGAGCCTGCACACCACAACTACTGAAGCCTGCACGCCTAGAACCCCTGCTCCGCAACAATAGAAGCCACCGCAACAAGAGAAGCCACCACAATGAGAAGCACGCACACTGCAATGAAGAGTAGCCCCCGCTCACCGCAACTAGAGAAAGCCTGTGTGCAGCAACAAACACCCAACGCAGCCAAAAATAAATAAATTTATAAAAAAAAAAAAAGTGAACACATACAATGGATTAATCTTAAAAAGGAAGGAAATTCTGCAGGTGCTACAACATGGATAAACTTTGAAGACATTAAGCCAATCACAGAAAGACAAATACTGTATGATTCCACATATATGAGGTATTTAAAGTAATCAAAATCATAGAAACACAAAGTAGAATGGTGGTTACCAGAGCTGAGGAGAGGAGGAAGAAATGAGGAACTGTCGCTTAATGGGTACAGAGTTTGTTTTATAAGATGAAAAGAGTTCTGGAAAGTGATTGTACAACTGTGTGAATGCACTTACAATACTGCACTGTATATTTAAAAATGCTGAATATGGTAAATTTTATGTTTTTTACCATAATTTTCTACTGTGATATGGAAAGACCAAAATAACGAAACAAACAAAATACTCAACAGGGTTACTTGTCTAATGTATTTATTTTTACCTCACATTTCTTTCCAAAGAACACAGCTAGATTAATGTAATTTCAGGCAGCATTCATAAAATAATGTTCAGATAATGGAGGTAGATCAATAGCCTATCATATCCTGCATTTATCAAATCATATCCATAACACTACATACTATTCTAGAGGTAGCATTTCAAGAATTATACACCAACAAACTTGAATGTCATATGAGGAATAAAAGAAATTAGGAAGGTAAATATTTAGCCTTTAGAGGAGCATGTAAGAATGTATATTTATATGAATTTGAGGATTAGTAGATAGAAGCAGAATCTGAAATAAATATAGAACCCAACATAAGTATTTTGACAAAGATATATCAAGACTGCTACACACAAAAGACTAATTTTAATTCAATATAAGGGAAGAACTTTAAAAATATATATATTCATACAAAACTATTTACTTTAAGCCAAACGTAGTTCTATGTACTGGTGTTATAAGATCAGTAATACACAGTCTCTACCCTCTTAGGGCTTATATTATTCTAGTACAGCAAATAACACACACATGTTCAGAGAATGATAAGTGCTATGAAGAAAAATGAGGCAGAGAGGGTAAGAAAGTATGGAGTCCTGTGGTGGAAGACGGGAACTTAGCAGACACCTGAAGAATGAGTGTGTGTACCATGTGGACTATCTAGAAGAAGAGGGTTCCTGAAAGAGAGAACAGGAAGTATAAAGGCCCTGAGGCAGAAACAAGCTTGCTAAGTCTTAAAAACAGCCAAGAAGCTTTAATAAAGTTATTAACAAATGAAAGAAGCTTCTATCACATACTCCCACCACTAGAAATGTTCAAGCAAAATGAAAGGTCTATCTATAAAGGATTTTATGAAGGGGATTCTTTCTCCTGGTAAAAGACTAAAAGTTTACTCTTCAGAACCACTTCTGGAACTTTTAAAATATGAATGCCTGTACCCCAATCAAAGATTTTGATTTACTTAGTCTGGAGTGATGCCTTTGAGGCCCTAGGATTTAAAAGCTTTCCAAGTGATTCTGATATTCAGCCAAGGTGAAAGCCACTAGATTGGGATGTGGCTTTATTGGTGGCTGGCTTTATTGCGATGTGGCTTTGGAAGATGCTGACTCTCCCTGAGGCCTAAACATATCAGGAGATGTCAGAGCAGAAAAGAGAATAGGGGTGAGGAAAGTGCTCAGATTATATAGGGTCTTGGAAGCTATCATTAAAGTCTTTTAACCTGACTGTGAACAGAAGCTATTAGAGGCTTCAAAGCAAAGGAGAACTATGACCTGACTTCCAATTTATCACTCTGGCTGCTGTGCTGAGCACAGACAATGTGGAGGTAAGCATGGTAAATTGAAAGACCAATTGGGAGGCTATTTCAACACTTTCAAATGAAAGATGGTGGCTGCCTAGACCAATTTGGATATATTATGGAAAAAGCTAAAAATATATTTATTCACAAACTGGAATACGGACTGGGAAAAAAGAGAGAGGTGAAAGGTAACTCCAAAGTTTTTGGCTAAAGCAAGTAGGATGATGGAGTTGCCATCAACTAAAATGAGCAAGAATGAATAGAAGTAGGGGATAAGAATTACAAGTTCAGTACTGAACATGTTAAGTTTGAAATAAGGAACAGCTAACGACATACAAAGGGAACCAGGAGAATATCGTCTCTTGAAAGCCAGCGGAAGGAAACCAGTCAAAGAGAAAAGAGAAATCACCTGTATAAAATGCTGCTAAGTAAGATGAGATCTGAGAATCAGCAATTGGGTTTTGCAATGTGGAGGTCAATGGTAACTTCAACAAGGGTGATACGGGGCATTGGGATAAAGCCTGACTGGGGGAGTTCAAAATGGGACAGTAGAAGTATTGAATATAGTAAGCACAGACAACTCTTTTAAAAAGAAGAAATACAATGGTAAGTGGAGGCAGAAGTGGGTATAAGAGGGTATTTGTCTTGTTGTTTTTTTAAGACTCTAGTACTTTAAATGGAATACCGTATTAGGCCTAGAGACATATTTTATACCTTCAAGAAAAGGTAACCACACAGAACTACTATTTGTTACTGCATTTATCTTTCTCAAAATGGAGGGTGTTAATTCAGTATTTAATAGAGTGGAAAAATGGCCGCCCTGCCTGGCCTTCTCTCCCATATACCTGTTCATGGCCTGTATCTTCAGTCCTTCCTCAATGCTGTGACTGAGTGCTTGCTGATTATTGTGCTTGTTGATCCTGGCTAATACTCTTTCTTGATGAGCTTCATACTCATCACGACTTGGATAAATTTTGCTGATGAGTGCATCAAAGTTTGGGTCTGGTCTTAGTGATCTTTTGGAAACTAGCTTTTTCCGACAGGTAGGGCATTCTTTATTGCTAAATAAAAAGAGAGAAAAGAAAATGTAAATAATGCCAGGATCTTTGGGCTAAAGACAAAAATAGCCAGCTTCCAGATAATTATCATCTTTATTCCAATAGCTTTACTAAGTCGCAGAAATTTAAACTGATTAACCTGACTTTCCTTGAATATCTGACTAGTGACTAAGCAAGATTTTTGAAACATGAGACTCTCCATACTACTTGCCAATAGAGAAAAAACTAAATACTTCCCCATGATAAATTATATATAACCATTTTAGAAATAAAAATCTATTCCTTCCTAAATTTCCTGTTTCTGATATCCATGCTATACATGGAAAAACTATCCACTAATATATATTAATTTATATGTTATGAATTATTTTATTAAAATATTCATCAGGACAGTGAGAAAATCATGGTTTCATGCTTTGTAATTTCCTCAAAACAAAAACTCATCCTAAAAAGCTTCTAAAACTATATAAAATCAACTGTTTCAAAACAAAGATTCTCCAATAATTAAAACCTAGACTTTAGATAAATTTCCAATTCTCAAATGAACACTTATAGAAAATGTATTTCTCAAAACCCACAGAGCACTAGAACACTGTCCTTGTATAATTTAAGTACCTAGCATAATTCATTTTAACATACCCACTTCTGAGGGCTGTGATAATGCAGTCTGCACAAAAACGATGTAAACACTCTTTTGTAGTCATGGTGTTCTTCAACATATCCAAACAAATTGGGCACATTAATTCACTGTGTAGACTTCGAGGTGAAACCACAATTTCCAAGCCATCCGTTATTGCCTCCTGTAAAAAGCATCACTTTAAAATTAAATGCTACCTAATTAAAAAAAATTATGGACAAGTTCAAACGTAAGAATATAGAAAATGTCAAAAATGAACATCTATATACCCATCACCCAGTCACCATCACTGTTAACTCACAACCAATCTTGTTTTAGCTATAATCTCCTCCAACTCCCCTCAGCCCCAGCACCAAATCATTATATAAATGCCCTTAATTTTAATACTAAAGATAACATATTATACATTTAAAAGATAACTAATGTTAAATCACCCTGGTATAGCAATAAAAAAAGCATTGAATATGGAATCAGATGGCTTAGGTTCTATTAGTTCTACAACTAGCTTTGTGACACTAAATGATTAGTTTTAACATTGTCTTCTTACCTGCAAAATGAGGAAGTTAAGCTAAATGAACCCTAAAACTTCTTCCATCTGCAAAACTGCACCATTTTGATAATAAACTATACATTTCACGCCATCCATTAAAAGATTTTAAAATTCAAATACAAGTATTCCCTATTTATACACAGCTTAACAGGATTTAATTTTAAAATCACCTTTTGAACCTTAAAGTCTTGATCCACAGAGCAGTTTCATACAAAGTGGTCAGGTTCTCAAGCTAACCCACAAACTGATTTAAACCATAGCACCTCCGAAGTATAAAAAGTATTAGTATTTCTAATTGTCATGTCTAAAAATGTTTTCAGTGCGAAAATGCACTTGGAGATCCAATGTAGAATTCAGGACAAACCTCCCAAATGCACAGATTAGTGACTCCTACTTTCTTTGCCACTACCACTACTCGCCCTTCCCACAAGGTGGCACTGAGAACAAAGATTATGTAGCTCTAAAGGCACCAATACAGGCTCCTATGGATTGAGGAAAAAGGTCTAGTATGTGGCCACTGAAAAGGAAGATGCAGGTAGAATAAGGGGCTTCCATATGTTACACTTCCTGTCTCCACTGGCTCTTCGTCGTACTTGTGTTTGCTCTATAGGGTCAAAGATTGATGACCCCACAAGGAAAGCCATCGAAACTATAGATATTGTCCATTATCAAGTATCCATTATGTTTCAACCTCTCTATATAAAGCACTTTCTGTATTTTACTTAGTTTAATATACACACAAACTTTTGATTTAGGAATTATAACCTCGATCTTATAAATCACACAGAGAGTATGATGATGACTTAGCTAGTAATCAAGTCTGGTCCCCTCTTCCTCTTTAGAATTTGCCTAGCAAAATCTGAACCCTGGATAAACCATCCATCCATATTTTCCATGCCTATACCTGTGCATCTGCATAGCACTGCAGGGGAAAAAAAGGGAGGAATCACACAACCAGACTGATATCACTAAAAACTCATTTTTCTTTTCACTGCACTATTTTACAACTTTTCTTCTATCTGCAGACCTACCACCTAAATGTTCAATAGATTAATTACCTTACCTCAAATTTCATTTAAAGAACTCTCGTTTTCTCTCTACCAAATCTTTATAAAGCATCTTCCTCTTTCTTCTTACAAGGAGAAAGTACACCTCTTCCTATCACATGTCCATTCCTTCCTACCTTCTCAAGTATATCCCTCTTTGGATTTCTATTTGATCTCAGACTTCAGCAATCTCTCCCTCTTCACTAAATCAGCCTAGATTAATATAGGGTTGCTGCATAGTGAAATGTGAATGATGAGCTTAGAGCTGTGTGTAGAGGAGGGTGGGGTGAGAGTGGTTCCATCTCTCATCTTATTAACAAAACAAAATTTAAATAACTTCCCAATTCTATGTTGCCCTCAAGTTTTCACTCCATTTCTCTGTTTCTCTGCACAGCCAAACTTCTCTGAAACATTACCTATTCATTTTCACCTCCCCCTCCCCTTTAACACAGCAAAACCTACTCAAGTGAATCTACTCTGGTCAAAGTCACCAAGTATATACAGCCAACTCTAGTGCTCACTTTTGTAATCTTCACCTTATTCATCCTCTCAGTAGTACTGAACACAGTAACTGCATCCTCCTTGAAACACTTTGTCCTATGTTTTGATCCCCTCACTTCATCTTCCATTTTTCCTTACTTTTCTTTGGCCGTTCCTTCTCAGTCTCCTTTGCTGGCTCCTTTTCCATTACTTAATTTCTAAATCTTGAAGCTCCTCTGGATGAAGTTCTGGGCCTTCTGCTCATCTCTCTCTAGGTGATCTGGCATTCTCATGCTTAAAATGTACTGACAAGTCCTAAAACTTTATATTTAGTCCAGACCTCTAGGTAGCATCTCTACTTGTCTTACAGGCATTTCAAACTGAAAATGACTTCAGTTTTAAGCATGTTTATCTCCTTCAAACCTGTTCCTCTCCCAGTCTTCCCCATCTTCACCTTCTCAAAATGGTCTTCCCTGGTTCTCCCGTTATTATTTATTACAGCATTAAGGACCTTCCCTTTATATAACTTCCCATATATGTAATTTACTTGTTTGATGTCCATAAACTCCCTGGGCTGGTGCCACATCTGTTTTATTCACCACTTTACCTACTGCCTAGCTTAGGACCTGGTACAGAATATGCACTCAAATTATTTGTTCAAGAAATGAAGTGTCAACCAAACATACATAAATTAGAACTGTATATAAATTTATTATTACTGTTATGTTCTTTCAAGTTTTCACTTTCTAAAACTATATCCCAGTTTATATGCCTCATATTTCCCCTAAGTTATCTTAATCTATATTACCTGAGGTGTTCGTTGTAATTCATATAAACTGAGTTCCCATGTTTTGCTTAATGGTTGAGTTCCGTTTGTCTGCACAGCCTGAGACATTGCTAGGAATAAAGAAGAGAGAAAACCAATTTTAGTATCTGAAAGGGAAGTAAATCTCAAAACTAATTTTTAGACATTGTAAATCCTGAGAGTAAAACCAACAGAAATTACACACTGGCTCCTCAAGAACGAAGAAGAAGAAAAGCTCAAGAATCTTTCCATTTATAAACACAAGCTACTTGAGAGCAAGAAGTTATCACCGATCTCTGAATGCCTAACAGCTCGCACACAGAGAATGCTTAATTATTACTGATGTATAGGAAACTCTCTTCACCCAAAATAAGAAGTATCTTTCTGAAACTGGCAGTCATGGAACTTAGAACTGTCAGGAAAATCTCAGACTCTTCAGCATGGCCATCTAGTCCAACTTTTGCCAAAGATACAAAATCTACTTTAAAGCACTTTAAGCCACAGGTCATTCTGCCTCTACTTTCACAGCTCCACTCATGAAAAATCCCCTTTCTAATAAGTCAGCTTATCTCCTCCTAATGATGAGCCCAAAACTGCTTCCTATTCACCTTACAGCTGTCCTCTGGAGGCAAACTGACTAAGTCGAATAATTTTTCTACACAACAGTCTTTCAAATATTTGGACACTGTTATCATATTCCACCTGATTTTTCTTTACTTCTGGCTAAATGTCCTAGTTCCTCCTACTGCTCACCATGTGACACAATTTCAAGGTCTCCTCACCACTGTGACTTTCCTCTTGTTATGAATGAACAACGTACAGCCAACTTCTCTGCCTGTCTTTGAACAGGGGGACGAGATCTAGTATACATGTAAGGAAGATGGTCTTAGACAACTAACTCCTCTAGGGCAAAGGAAGAGGCTCCAATCATTCAAGTATCCAGTAAACATCTATTATTGGCCAAGCAGAATTGCTCTAGGTCCTTGCCTCAGAATTCAAAGCCTATAAACAAAGAAATGTGTGTAAACAGCTAAACTACAAACTGACAAGATCGAGTCTAAGCAACCATATGGAAAAAACAATATGGAATTACAGAGAAGGATCAGGAAATTTAAGGAGTCAGGGAAGGCTTAAATGGAGATTAAACAGCCTTAAAAAAAAATACTACACTGGGATGGGAGTACAAAAGAAACAGGGTTCCAGGCAAAGTCGAGCAACATGTATGTAGGTATGAGTCTGGAAGCCACTGGAAGTTTTAAACAAGAGAGTGACATGATCAAATAGTTTCAAAGAAATTCAAGCAGTATGTAGAAGACAGAATAGAAAGCAACTAGCAGTAAAAAGAACAATGAGGAGGCTGTTAAAAAACCTCAGTGATATTAACTATCTGAACCAAAGCAGCAAAGCACAGACAGAGAGAAAGAATCAGACAGATCACTACATGATACATACGACACTGGTCTAAGAGGGAAGGGTCAAATAAGATTTTAGGAAAGCAACCATCCTTTACTGAGATAGAACACAGAAGGAAGGTGTGGGTTAGAAGAGAAGTGGAGCTGCTACACACACTGAGTTCCAGTTATTTAATGGAGCACTGACGGAGGTAGAGTCGTCCAGTAGATAGTGAGAAAGAAAAATATCACACTTGCCTAAAGACACAACTTGCACAATCACAGTATGGCATATATTCTACACTGGCACATAAACAATGAAGGACATGATCTATTTGTATCCAGGATGCTGAATTTCCCACTTTTAGCAGCTACCATTTAAAAATACCTGCTCTTAGACTTCCCTGTTGGCACAATGGTTAAGAATCTGCCTGCCAATGCAGGGGACACGGGTTCGGGCTCTGGTCCGGGAAGATCATACATGCTGCCGAGCAACTAAGCCCGTGCACCACAACTACTGAGCCTGTACTCTAGAGCCCGGGAGCCACAACTGCTGAGCCCATGCGCCACAACTACTGAAGCCCACACGCGTAGAGCCCGTGTTCCACAACAAGAGAAGCCACCGCAACGAGAAGCCCGCGCACCGCAACAAAGACCCAACGCAGCCAAAAATAATTAATTTTTTAAAAACCCTGCTCTCAAGAACCCACCCAATGAGCAATTAACTTACTTTGCTTTTATAAGTAAAAGCACTTCACTGAAATTTAACCTGAATTCTAGCCCCCTCTAAAATTCAATATACATTGTCTCTTCAAAACAGCTACATTTCCACATGAAGTTTCTCCCTTGTGCAAGCAAAAATTTGAAATATGTTCAAATTTTTCAAATTTGAGTGAGTCATGGCTTTTGTTTATAATTTTGAGGCTGTCCACCGAGTCTACCTTGAAGACTCACTCATTTTGCTTATCAGAACCAGTGGACTCCCAAACAAGCAAACATTCCTTGAATCTTCTGTGCTTGAAATACAATTATCTTTCAGCTCCATCATGATTCCTGATCAGTGTCCCAACAGTAGCCTGAAATCTGAGCAATTTTTCACAGAGCTCTGGTCAGTAATCTAGCTGAGTTTGTTATCCTATGATTAGTAGCCTGTGGTTCTTTGAGTATCTCCCTGAGTGCGGGAATCACAAATTGAAAGAATTTTGTGACAGAAAACTTCTCCTTCATGAAATACTGTCTTTTCTCTATCATTCAATCTTCAGAGGATCAAATGATGGCACAGACTCTACTAATTGCTATCTAGTCAAACTGATGGATACAAGAGACCCAACAGACCAGTATCTGCTCTCTGGAGCAAAAAACTTTGCCATAAGCCTCTCTAAAAAGCCTTCATGAAGAGATTAACTAAAAGAGAGATCACTTTGTTTAATGTAGGAGGACTTTCTCCTTCATTTCTGTACTCTGGGGTTGAAGGTTAACATTTCTGTACTCTAGGGGCTAAATCATGGTCGCTAGCCACCATTCATTCATTCATTCATTCATTTATGGCTGCATTGGGTCTTTGTTACTGTGTGCGGGCTTTCTCTAGTTGTGACAAGTAGGGGCTACTCTTCATTGCAGTGCACAGGCTTCTCACTGCGGGTGGCTTCTCTTGTCGCAGAGCATGGGCTCTAGGCATGCGGGCTTCAGTAGTTGTGGCACGTGGACTCAGTAGTTGTGGCTCACGGGCTGTAGAGCGCAGGCTCAGTAGCTGTGGCGCACAGGCTTCATTGCTCCACGGCATGTGGGATCTTCTCAGATGAGGGCTCGAATCCATGTCCCCTGCATTGACAGGCGGATTCTTAACCACTGCTCCACCAGGGAAGCCCCCCTAGCCACCATTTTATAAGCATCACTTGATCTTATTGTATGTAGTTTGTGTATTGATGTGGGTTTCTCTACATCTACGATACAAACTTCTCCTGACAGAACTCCTGCCCCTATATACACTCTTATTATAATCCTAGTTATTCTGCTTACCAGGCTAGACGGCACAATTTCTCCAAGGATGTTTATAATTACCTTAGCTATTATTGGTAATTTTGGACATGTCAAAGATAATACAACTAAAAGAAGCTCTAGAAAAGAAAGGGAAAAAAGTACCAAATACACAATGGGCAGTCTTTTTGACTGGTATGCTGAGGCCTCAAAATTAAACCCAAACTTCAAAGTAGCATCCCTTTAAAGTTCTCTAGCAAAGACCAAAGAAAAAAGCATTCAAATTATCTGAAACCTGCCCTCCTTATGCATCCAACACTATCATGTTTTAGCATCACCACCTTTACCTATATTCCCTCTGTTCCCCTCTACTGCCACCCCTAGAATCCTAAGTGAAATATCCTTTCCTCAAGGTCTTCCCCCAAGAAAACAACCAATGACCCATACCCACTTAAGACTGCTACAATGGTAGGTAAACCAATGGAAACTAAGTTAAGGTACAGTTTAGGGCTAACAGTCACAATAAAAGACTTTCCAAAACCAAAAGGCAGACAGACTAATGGCTGCTACTGAATTTCATTCTACTAAGAAACTGTCCAGGAATCCCAGGCTTATATTAATGATTCCATTTACTTGTAGTCCCTCAGATGGATAAAAATAGTTGAAAAGTGGCTGGAAAAAAGAAAAAAAAAAAAACCTTGCAAAACGTTCAACAGGGACTAGAGAACGCAAGAAAACCAGGGTGATAAATAAAGCCTTTTCTGGTGCCCTTCCTTTAAAACTTAAGACTAAAATTCTAGGCTGCAAACAAGGAATGGACTGATAAATAGGAGACATAAGAAACTGGCTTCAAGGCGTTCAACCTGTATTGTGGGACAGACCCAAGAGGCAGTGTAAAAAGAACCTGCCCCCTCTTTTTCTTAATAGGCTAAAATCTAAAATACAGGATTTAAAAAAAAAGTGGAACAGAAAATTGCAAATTTGGATGATTTCCAACAGAGCTGAAAGAAAATGTTAGAAGACCTTTAGAAAACTGACAAACTACAAACTAAAACAAACATATGATCCTTCAGATAAAAAAAAAAAAAAAAAAAAATCAAAGATCCTTCAGCCTCTAAGTTTTAACGACCTATTCATAAAGATACTGGCAGATACAGTAATCAGAAAAATATCTGGAAGGGGCACTGCTCCATATTAGGAAATAAAGCGTGGTGTATGTGTGTGCGTGCAAAGAACAATGGCCCCAAATCTACCGATGATGCTGCTCTGAAGATGGCTCTAGAATTCACTGAATTCAAAGCGAACTACCTTTAAATACAGTTCCCCTGTAGATACATGTACCACTATTTCTACCATAAATCCTACAGTAGCATAATGAATTTATCGGAGAACTAAAACTACTAAGATAGGAGGAATTTCTAAGAATTCTAAATCCTAACCCATGTCTCAACACTGTTACCCTGGGGTCAACCATAAACAGAACACTCCTTTCATCTGTCTCTAGAAAGCTTCCCCAGCAAATTAATAGGAACTGTCAAATGAAATATTCTCCTAAATATATATATATATATTTTTTTTAAAGTCTTCTTTCTAGAGATGCCAGTTCTCCTGAACATAGCCAAATTATATCCGATTTGGATATTTGTATTCCTGTGGCAACAAAGATTCAGGAAGTAATTCACAAGTTAGTTGTAGTTCCAGAACTTCCTGGTATCATCATTTGGAAAACTAGGATCTACACAAGTTTTAAAAATTTTCCAGTCTTTCTGTTTGAATCTGTATTACAATCAATCATATGTTCCCTGGTAGTTAGAGTCTTAAATGCTACTGCATGGATGCCATCTTATCAGATAATACAGCAGGTAATCCTAGACCAAAAAAAAGGATACAGTCTTGCTGATCACCAAAACTGCTATCTCAATTTTTAAGAACATGTCAGCAGTGTAAATCTGAACAATAGTGACCTCTACTGTGACCTAGCCAAGGAGGGTCAAAAGATGATCTGAGAATGAAAAATTCCGTTTTTTGCCTCAAGACACAATCCACATATACAGAGGAAGCTGTAAATTCTACTCTGGCCTAAAGCACATTATCTACATGTATTTGGGAAGCTCAAGTTTCTACTTTTGGCAGTTACTGAACAGATAAGCTCTCTAGAATTAGTTCCTCTTTGCTTTAGGTCAATATATTTTTTCATTTAAATTTAACCTAAATTCTACCCTTCCCCCAAATCATATATAACCTTTCCTCTTCTTTGGTTTAGTGAGAAGCTGCATTTCTGTCTGCAGCTCACTCTTGACCAAGCCAAGAATGTAAAAGACTTTTAGCTTCTGTTTTTCGGATGGGAATAAATTGTGATTTTGATGACTGGTATTTGGGAGTCATCTATGTATACAGACAGAGCAACGAAAAAGGAAAGGAACAAGAATGGATGGCCTAGGTAATAATTATAATCTGAAAGGATGGAGAGTAGAGTTGAAGCCAGCAAAGAAGGGAAATTAGGTGTCAGACAAAGTAATCTTAGGGATTCTTTCCAGCAACAGGAATGTGCTTCCCAGTTGACTACTGCCTGAAGATTCCTGCAGCACAACGGAAGATCTAGGTCTACCTGTGGCCCAATACCCACCTAAATTATACTTCTGAATAAAAGATACCCCCAACAAAACAGAAATGTTTCTTGCACAAAGTAGGCACTCAAATTTGTGGAGAGAATGTTAGCATTTATAGTTTGGACAAGATAACTTCAGTAGCAGTGACAGAAACAGAAAATAGATCTTGAAGAAAGATCTAGTCACAGCTAAATTTTGAAAGCTCACGGCTTCAATAACCAAAGGGGAAACAGCAATAGGATATTCAGAATGCTCTTTTAAGGACCACAAATACCTGGCACTCATGCTGACTTTCCACATCTTCGCATATGGTAGATCACAAAGTCCTTTTGTGGAGGCTCAATGTGGTTTCAAAAGCTTTTTCAATACAACACCCTCAAGAAGTGACTACCCATAAAGCAAAGAGCAGAGCAGGCAAAAGAGACGAAAACTCCTATGCATTCTACACAAAAAGATTTAGTAAGCTTATCTTTTTTTAAACAAGAAAAAGGTTAGACTTTCATTTCCAGTTCTGCATGTAAGTTACCATTCAGTCCTAATAAGTCAAAAAGCTGAACAGACTGAAAAATCAACTACTCTTCTGGGATCCACAAGCGAGAGGAGGACACAAGGCAAATCACTGCCCCAAAATTGAAGAGACAGAATACAGGGAATCTCAACATATCTGAGCAGACTGAGGCACTGAAACCGCAGTAGGAAGCAGTGTCAGACAGGAAACTCTTGAACTATAACTGAAAAATGGTTGGAGGAAGCTCAGTGTGGACAAGTCTGAGAGTTAAAAACTCCAGGAGGACCCAGTCACAGGGAGGCCCCCACAATACTGTGAAATTTACCTCCAGCAGCCCAACCAGATTCCCACACTAATTATCAGAGAAAACTCCCCTCATGCTTCCAGCAGAGGGAGGGGAAAAGGAACCATTTCTAAATATGCCAGAGCATTCTAGTTCTTCGTAACAAGTCCTGCCCTCAGGGAAAATTAGTTAACCAGAACCTAACCTGCTGGGATATTACCAGAACCTAAGTGACCTGGAGAAGGGAAATACCCAACTCCAGTCCATTCTAGTCTTCCTGTCCCACCTAAAAGGGGTTAGAAAAAAACTAAGAACCACTAGTGAAGTTCACAGCCCAGAGACATAGGCTCTGAGACCAATTACAGGACTACAGAACCCTTGCCCTCCCCCTACACCTCACCATCACATTACTAAAGGCCTTTTTGCAGCAGTTCCTTTTACCCAGTACATCATGTCCGGCTCTAGAAAAAATTACTAGGCATACCAAAAGACAAAAACACAATTTGAGAGACAAAGCAAGCATCAGAACCAGATATGGCAGGGACACTGGAATTATCAGACCAGAAATTTAAAATAACTATGAATAATAGGCTAAGGGCTCTAAAGGATAAAGACCACAGAAGAACAGATGGCCAATGTATGCAGAGAGATGGAAATCCTAAGAAAGAACTAAAAAGAAATGAGAGCTCAAAAACTCTGTAACAGCCATAAAGAGTGCCTTTGATGGTCTTATTAGTAGCCTGCCTACTGCTAAAGAAAGTATCTCTGAGTCAGAGGATGTACCAGTAGAAACCTCAAAAACTGAAAAGCAAAAAGAACAAAGACGGAGAAAAACAGAACAAAATATCCAAGGACTGTGGAATATCTACAAAAGATGTAACATACATGTAATGGGGATACTAGGAAGAGAAGAGAGAAAGGAACAGAAGAAATATTTGAAACAATAATGACTAAGAATTAATTTCCCCAAATTAATGTCAGATAATCAAACCACAAATCCGGGTAGCTCCAAGAATACCCTGCAGAATAAATGTCAAAAAAACCACACCTCAGCATATCATTTTCGAATTACAGATATTCAAAGACAATGAAAAGATCCTGAAGAAGCCAGAGGAAAAGGTTATGTTTACTTGAGTAGAAAAAAAGGGATGCAAAGTACAAAGTATTTTCTGTACTTTGAACTTACTTGTATGCATTAGAGCTGCTTACATGTCTATCCCACTGACTTAAATAATTTGACACATCTTAATATTTTCTCCTACACCTAGAAATGAGCCTGCTTTTCAATAAAAGTTAAATAAATGAGGGAAGACATTTAGAAAGGAAAAAAAATGAACCTTAAATAATACATAAATGGAAAGAATTTCCTAATGCTGATCTTTTATGATTTAACTAGGAATCTTCAAAGCGGGGTATGCATGTGTACTCCTGAGCTACACAAAAGGCTATAAGTCTTGGATACTTTGAAAGGAATTTAATTTCCAGATTATCAATTTTCCTGAAGTATTTTTACCAAAATTGATATGCCCTGACAAAAGGCCTATGTATCTGGGTACGTCCCTCTCCCTACCCCAATCCTTTCATAAGATTACATATCATTTACTCACTCGTTCAAATACTGATTATCCATTGCACCCCATGCACTGTACAAGGTGCTAAGAATGATAGCAGTAAACACAAGTATGTACACAATAAAGTAAAAATTCTTAAGTTCTAAATAAGAGATACAAAAAAGGGCATTGGTTTAGATAATCAAGAAGAGAAAAGGAGCTATTAAAAACAGAGGATCAAGGAAGGACTTCAAAGGAACAGACATGTCGGAAAGACAGAAAGGTCAGTGTGACAGGTAAGTAAATGGGACAATACACAAGAAGAGGTTTTACAGAACTAAAGAAGGTGCCATGATGGTGATCTTCCCAAGAATCAAATGGGGTTAAGCTGAGGGGCAAAAGCCACACTGGAATGGGTTAAAAAGGAAAGCAAAATTGACACTATATGTTCTTTATAAATTAATAAAGTGAAAATACAACCTTATCAAAATGTATGGGATGTGTAATGAGAAAAATGTCCTTCAGAAATACTTATAACCTTCAATTTTTAAGTAATAAAACCATGGAGAGTGGAAAAAAATACAAACCAAGCATTAGAAATTAGAATATGAACCTAATTAAGTAAAAGGGAAAAATGATCATAAACAACTGCTTTAAAAAAATGGAGGGCTTCCCTGGTGGCGCAGTGGTTGAGAGTCTGCCTGCCAATGAAGGGGACACAGGTTCGTGCCCTGGTCCGGGAAGATCCCACATGCCGCAGAGCGGCTGGGCCCGTGAGCCATGGCCGCTGAGCCTGTGCTCCACAACGGGAGAGGCCACAACAGTGAGAAGCCCGCGTACCGCACAAAAAAAAAAAAAAAGGACTTGTTCATGAAAGCAAAATTTAGTAACCTGATACAGCTAATCCAATAGCTAAATTTCTGACATAATCAAAAGGGGAAAAAACGTTAGAAAATGCACATACATAGATATAAAACAGATTTTTAAATTAGATTATTAGGGAATGCTATATTCATCTTTATACACTTAAGAAATTCAACTATTCCTAATTAAAAGTCTTAGAAAGTTAGAAATAAATGGAAATATCCTTAACTTGATGAAAATACACCAGAAGCCCCAAAGTTAAAACTTTTGAAGATTCCTATTAAAAAGTCAGGAGCAAAACACGACTGCCCTACAACATTCTGCTGGAAGTCCTAAATTATGCCACCACAAAAAAAAAAAAGAGAGAGATACACACACACACACACAGTGGAAGAAGAAATGACAAAATTATCAGCTGCAAATAATATCACTACCTGGAACGTCCAGTAGCATCAAATGAAAAACTACTAGACCTAAAAAAAAAAAAAAAGGCAGTAACATGTTTGGCTTGAGGAGAGAAAACCAGGCCAAAAAGCCACAGGTTTCCTATAAACCAGGAATAACCACTTAGAAATGTACTTTTTAATAGCTCCCATTTACAACCATGCACAATGGCAACAAAAACTATGAAATATTTAGGAGTAAATTTCAAAAAATACTGACCAGACAAAACTCGACAACTTAACTGAAGGCCATTAAAGAAGACCTAAATTGGATAAACATATAAATCCAATGTAAGGCAATCCCAATCAAAATATCAATAGATAAAGTGATTCTAAGGTTCACTTAGAAGATGCACAAGAACACCCAGGATATTTTAAAAGAGAAAAATAATCAGTGAGGCTTACCTTACATCTAACAATAAAGCCTAATAAAAAGCAACACTATGGTCCGAAGAAAAGACGAATGAATTAATGCACAAAGATGAATGAAATAATGCACAAAACAGAGGGTTCAAAAGCATGTGAATTTATGTAATTTAGGATACTTTAAATCAGAGGGATAACAAAAAGTTTTAAGTTTTTTGAATTAAATCAGATGTACCTACACAGATAAATAAAAAAATTCTAGAAGGATTAAACATTTTAAAAAAACTATATGAAAGAGCTAGAAGAGGGTAGAATGTCTTCATATGATTGGGATTAGGAAGGCAGCCTAAGCAAGATGCAATACCCAGAAGGCTTTAAAAACAGTTCACATTTCACCTCATAAAAGTTTTAAACTTATATACAAAAAACAACAAAAGATATAAGCACATTTAAAAATAAACAATTGACATGGAGAAAATATTTGCAACATACATAATAAACAAAGCCCCAAATCCATAATACACAACAAATCTTCCCCCAGGTCAATTTAAAAGACAACTCAATATAGGCAAAATGATAAATGGGTAATTAACAGAGGAATACAAGTGGCCAACAGAACTACATTGTGCTTAACTTCACTACAAATCACTAAATTGCAAATCAAGACAATGTTATCTACATATGCTCTATTTTTTGTCTGCAATACTGACAAAAATTAAGATGACATAATACTGGGTGTTAAAAGGGTGTGCAGAAACAGGAATTCTCAAATCATTGGAAGTGTACAGTGGCATGGTTTTGGGGACAGAGCAATTTGGCATTTAAGGCATAACTGCGGTTTTTGGCATTAAGAATGTACTCTTTGAAATGGAAACTGGTTGAATCAAGCTATACACGACTGTCAGAGAAATCCCTATGGAAATGCATTCCCTACTTTTCACTTTATTACCTTTCATCAACATACAATTAACTTACTGGTTGATGTCATTTTATCCACATTCTTTATAAGTCTAATAGTAGACACATCAGCTTTTAGAACTTTAGTACAACATGTATTTTAACACACGAAGGTAACCTTAAACTACAAAATAATCCCATTCATTTATCCTTCAAAAAATTTAATAAAATTAACTTGTGAATCAAAAGTCAGTATCTGAAAAATAGATGCCAGTGAAAGAATACACCAAAAGAACTGTCTGCTCTTTGGCCAAATCAAAAAATAAGACTCACTGTAGGGTACTGGTTGAACCATCACCACTCAGAGCAGCCTATATCTGTCAAAATTGTTAATGCACCGAAGTTTTGACCTCATAATGGTTCTCTTAGGAAATCTACCTGACAAAAATTCTCATACAGGTATGCAATAAATATATATACATGAAGAGTCATCACAGCATTGTAATAGCAAAAAATCATGTACATATATATTTGTTTATCAATGGGAATATGGCCAATTAGAATATATCCATAGTACAAAATACTATGTAGCTATACACACTGACACGGAATTCAACATATGTATACCTCATACATTAAGTTAAAAACAAAAGCAAGTTGTAGAGCAAAATGTATAATGTGATTGACCTCTTTTAAGCAATTAAAAAGGAAATCCAAATCCAAATTCCGTGTTTTAGCCACATTTGCCACCTTTATCAATCTTGGCAAACACATTCTAATTTTAGAATCTTTTCAGTAGCCCATCCTTCTACCTGGAACAGAATGCTCTCTTCTTCCACTATATTCCCACAGCTAGCTCCTTCATGCATTCTAACAAAATTCTAACTTTGTCATTCTCTCAAGTCTTCCCTTGTTTGTTTGTTTTTCACCATTACACTTTTATAGCCTCTAAGCTCCTTGAAAGCAGGGTAGTTACCTATCTTATTCACCACAATATTCCCAGTACCTTGCAATGTGCCTAGCGTATAATAGTTAATAAGTATTTGCTGAACGACTCAACAATGGTGATGACTACATAAAGAAAGGAGCTCAAATTAGGCAACCTTAACATTTCATATTTTCATGACTTAAAAAAAAGTCAATTCAAATTAACATGAGAAAAGATAAAACAAAAAGGAAGATTTATCAGTTGGTCTATTTTCTATGTGCAGAGAAAATAGTTCTATGTTTCTGCATCGTGAGGGCTTTCTGAGCAAAGAAATCTGTCCTTCAAAGGACAAGCTTTGAAAACTTATAGATAAGAGATTCACCTCTCTAGGATATGTGTTTATATTTCAGGGTGGGACAGCTGTGAGACTATAGAGACATCCCAGGGGTTGTAAATTCTGAGACTTGTCTAATTTTCCCCCCAGAAATATTCATTTAATAGTCCAAAGATTAAGAATCTAGGATCTTCCCCTTCCGTAACCAAAGAAAATTTGTTTATATTTGGGAGCAAAGGTCTCTCTCCCTCTCGCAGAAGGAGAGGTGGGCAACTTGTATACAAGCGCCTAGAATCAAATTTTGGGGATTCATCACCTACTAAACGAACATCCCGTTCTCACTGCATCACTCTAGGGGTGAAGAACTGGGGCCAAAGGGAACTGATGTGGTTACTACTGTAAAATCTATCCTGGCCCCAGAAATTTTGTCTACTTTCAGGATAATATGAACGAATATAGATATCAAAATTTTATCATTCTAACAGAATTTGACTGGTAAAACATATCCTGTAATTCAGGCTTTAGGAAGAGTGACAAATTTTTTTAAATGAATATACAAATTATTTTGTCATTAATCCCCAACTTAGAAACTAAAATTTCCACTTTAAGTTTTTCCATTAAAAACATATCATACTTAAGTTACATGTCTAAACTATTGGAAAATTTGTATTTGTATACTAATTCAATTACATTATGGATTAGTCTTTTGAAGACTCATCTAGGGACTTAGACACTAATCATAACATCGTCTCACATAAATATTCTCTTAATAGTACCTAGTAAAGTAATGTAAAGGATCCCCAAAGTGCCATTTTTATCCCACCTCTCATCTATAATCCTCAAATTGGCTGAGGGGAGTATTGAAAAACCGTAGTCTAGTCCATAGACGTTAGATGTGGCAAATAGCAGGTTTCACATGAAAAAACTAAGGACAATACTAATACAGATTCCATTAAACTCTTTGAGACCTCCAAGACCCTCAAATTCCTTGACTGGGCCATGCATTTGCTCCAAAGATCATTCTCTGGCTCCCCTAGAAGGAAAAACAGATCCACTAAACCATAAATTCTTCAAGCATAAAGTCAGAGAACTTCATATTTTAGGCATATCCTTGTTATAGTACAACAAATGAGACACCTACAAAGCAGAGTGTTTTTGGAACTGGATCAACCTGAGTTTGCATGCTAATGCTGGCTGTTACTGGCTATAGATCCACAAGCATCTCAGTCTCTCAAGGCTTTTTTTTTTTTAATCTGCAAAATGACAAAACTTTTCAGTGTCATTGGTAAAGTTGAATGAGATGTTCATATAAAATGTCTGGCATTTTATAAATGATAACCCATAAAACTGAAAAGATATAATTTCCTTTATTTCAATAAATAGGAATTATTATTTCTCAGGCCCCCAATATGTAAAAGACTAGGGGAAAAAATGACTTAGCCACCCACTAACTTATTAAAAATAAAAATTTTTACATAAAACCCCTTTCAAAAATAATAATTTTATTATTTTAGAAAGGAACTCAAGAATGCTTGATCATGTGCCTCATGTGATTAAAAAAAAAAAAATCAATCAACAGGCTTATTTGTTCCCAAGACTACTTATTTAAGGCCTTTTCTATAACAAACAGAAGTTGCCAGAAAGGGCAGATATCTTTGTCAGTTGTTTACTGCTAGTCACCTGTATGTAACTGAATACTAAGAGTAGTTCCTGGAAGATTAAGGGAAAAAAAGAAGTATTAGACAGAGACATTTCTGGCTCAAATCCCATTAGAAACTTATGAATTCTTTATAAAAGGGGCACTAGGTGACATAAAGAAGGGCATCTTGAACCACAGCTTTGAAGAACATTTAGAGGCATTCAAATGGATGTTTCTTGAATTATCCTTCTCTTTCCCCAAACACATATATAATCTTTGAGAAGATTAATATAGGCCAGGTACACTGCTGTCTGATCATTAAGGATACAGGGCTAAAGTGTAGAGAATCTATACGGTCTTTACACTTGGGTCAGACTCCTAATAAACCAATGTGTCAAGTCTCAAAGACTCCCTGACACATGCTGGGTCATAAAAAACTCATAACTCCATTCTCAATAAAAGCCTCAAGTGTACATTTTCTGTAGTACAGGTGAAAGAAGAAATCTTATCAAACAGCAGATACACAGGCAAAACGGCTGACACTGTGTTGTAAAGTTTTAGGACTCTAAATTGTCCTCTCACCAGAGTGTAGCTATTGAAAGTAGCCACCAGGGAGATTCCAGAATGAAGAAAAACACTCTTCCCCAAAAAAGAGCTTTAAATGTAACTTATTTTGAGATAAAGCCTCAAAGTTCTGCGCCTAAAAATGTTTACCAGTTGTTTTAATCATAAAAAATTACCTCGTCTATTCAGAGTATTTGAAATAGAACTACAGTCTAACGTGCTTGAGCTACAAATATACCCCCACAAAAGAACAAAGAGTTAACAAAGAGTTAAGGTATATGAAGTTATTTATAGAAATGTCCATTCATACTCTGAAGAAAGATTGATGTATTAGTTTCCTGCAACTGCTGAAATAAATTACCACAAGTTTTGTGGTTTAAAACAGAAAATTCTCTCGCTCAGTCCTGGAGGCCAAAAATCCTAAATCAATATCACTGGGCCAAAATCAAGGTGCTGGCAGGGCTGTGCATCCTCCAGAGATCTTATGGGAGAATTTGTTCCTTGTCTCTTCCAGATTGGAGTAACTGCTGGCATTCCTTGACTTGTGGCCACAACACGCCAATCTTTGCCTCTGTGGTCACATTGCCTCCTCCTCTCCTGCATGTAAACTCTGCCTCTCACTTACAAGGACAAATGTAATAACATTTAGAGCTCACCCAGATAATCCAGGGTAATCTCTTTATACCAAAATCTTTAACTTAATGACATCTGCAAAGACCCCCACCCCCCAAATAAAGTAACATCACAGATTCCCGGGATTCAGATGTGGATATCTTTGGAGGGTCCATTTTTCAGCCTACCACAACTGCCAAAAGTAAAAGTAACTATATAACTAACTCCTCACAGCCAATACTTCTGTCTTTATCCTGTATGTGATTTGTTTCCTTAATTTGTTTTTTAAACTGTGAACCATGTATCAGAAAATACAATCACTTTTAAATTACTTAGATTATCCCATTTTCCTATAAAGCATTTTTCTTCATTTGTTTGAGATTTATTTCTCTACTATGAAACTCTTTTTTTGTAACAGGAAATTTATCTTTTTCTTCCATAGTTATTGCCATCTCTGAACATAAAGTAAATAAAGGTCACATCAAATTAACTCTCCCAATCTTTAGCATTTTTCTTTTCCTCTTGCATTACATTATACAACATGTGAATGAGCAAACGATTTGTTCCTTAATTTAAACACTGCTTGCTCACAGGATACAGGTGTTAGAATTTAGAAATTTATTCAAGACTAGGCAAACCAGGGTGCAATAATTCTGAGTAAGCGATCCAACTGCCATCATAACATTGCCTGCAATAGGCATCACCTCATAAAAGCCACTCACAGCAGTTTAATCTAAAGCTACAGCTGTAAGACAGACACTAATTTCTGTAAGTTTCTAAAAACACAAAGAAAGTGTTCTTTATTGGAAAAGTTGTCATTGTACTAAACATCTGGAATAAAAAGCTAAATTACTTTTGGTAACCCAATAGCTTTATTTTAAAAGGTAATATAATCACTTCCTAATTGGATTATATCTTTCCACGCTGTGGAACACAAAGCAGGAACCTTTCGAAGGTGATTTACTATATCTTCATTATCCAGTCTTAATTAAGTTTCTGAGTACTACTGGTAACAGACTTAATGTTTTCTGGTCTCTATATAAAATTAAGTTATAGTTACAGGAAAAATAAATGTTTTAAGATTTTTTTTAAAGCATTTAAAATGCAGATCTAGATAATTTAGTGTGATCTGTGCCCTCCTATAATACTTCTCATCACTATCTCATCTCCTCAAACACTACTCCTTCACTTTCCCCACCCCCACAGATAGTTTCTTTCTTTTTTTTTTTTTTGCGGTACGCGGGCCTCTCACTGCTGTGGCCTCTCCCGTTGCGGAGCACAGGCTCCAGACGCGCAGGCTCAGCGGCCCAGGCGCACGGGCTCAGCCGCTCCGCGGCACGTGGGATCCTCCCGGACCGGGGCACAAACCCGCGTCCCCTGCCTCGGCAGGCAGACTCTCAACCACTGCGCCACCAGGGAAGCCCCCACAGATACTTTAATGGCCCAATTCAGTCTCTCCCCAAGACTTCAGAAAGCACCTATCAAGGGCTATTAATAGCCAACACCAGTTATATCAGCAGCAGCCTGGTTTTCCTTCTGTCCCTCTGCCTACCCATATGAGACACTAACAGACCGACCCATAATGAAAAACAGTTGAGTTCAAAAGTTTAGGAAACATTTGAGAGCTACCACAGCACATGATGGAAATGAGACCCTCCATGAGTTTACTGGCTAGTGGGCCCTGAACGTATTTTCAACACAGTTTGATAAATGCTACAAGAGCACAAAGAAACCTAGAGAAAGACATTCCTCCTTGGAGGAGGAGAGCTGACAGTTAAGTGGAAGTTAACCAACTGAGGAAAGGAAAGCAGTCCTGAAGGACCAACATAAAGCAAAGGCACAACTCAGCATGGTGTTTGTGAAACTCCAAGTAGTTCACCATTATATTGGTGATAAGAGGGAGAAAGGGAGTGGCACAGAGTGAGGCTGAAGAATTAAACTGTGGGTGAGATCAGGGAGGCCCAATATGTCATGCAAAGGTGTCAGGAGAAATTCACAGTGCAATGACAAGATCAGATTTGCATTTAGGACAGAAAGACCAACTCTGGCAACAGTGGAAGATGAGGGAGGCAAGAATACTAGTTAAAGGCTAGTATCCAAATAAGAAATGCCTAGAATGGGGCTGGTAATAATAAGAATGACTTAGGAGGGACAGAGCTGAAAAATACTGAGAAGGTAAAATACATGGGATATAGGAAATAAGAGGAGAGTAGAGCCACAAGCTTGTGGGTTTTTTAAGATGTTGATGCTAAGAAAGTGAGATAACAAAACAGGAAATGGTATTTTCACCACTTCTACTCAACGTATTTTTGGAAGTTCTAGCCAGATCAATTAGACAAGAAAAAGAAATAAAGGCATCCAAATTAGAAAGGAAGTAAAAGTATCTGTTAACAGATGCCATGATCTTATATGTAGAAAACCCTAAAGATTCCACCAAAAAAATGTTCAGAACTGAATTGATCAATGAATTCAACAGCTGCAGAAGGGAAAAAAAAAAAAAAACACAAAAATCAGCTGACCTTCCATATACTAACAATGAACAGTCTGAAAAAGAAATCAATAAAACAATTCCATTTACAAAAGCATCAAAAAGAATACTACTTAGGAATAAATTTAACCAAGGAGAAAAAAGATTTGTACACTGAAAATTACAAAACACTGCTAAAAGAAATTAAAGACATAAATAAATGGTAAGATATCCCATCCCTTGTTCATAGATCAGAAGACTTAATATTGTTAAGATGACAATACTACCCAAAGCAATCTACAGATTTGGTACAATCCCTAACAAAAACTCAACAATATTTTTTGCAGAAAAAATAAATTCACTCTAAAATTCATATAGAATCTCAATGGACCCCAAATAGCCAAAATAATCTTGAAAAAGAACAAGTTGGAGGACTCATACTTCCTAATCTCAAAACTTGCTACAAAGCTACAATATTCAAAATAATTTGGTGCTGGCATAAAGGCAGACATACAGACCAACCAATGGAATTGAATAGAAAGCCCAGAAGTAAATCCTCATGTATTATGGTCAATTACATTGACAAGGGTGCCAAGATCATTCAATGGGGAAAGATCAGTCTTGTCAACAAAAGTTACTGGAAAAAAATGGCTATCTACCCGCAAAAGAATGAAGTTAGACCACTACCTTATCCCATATAAAAAAATTAACTCAAAATGGATAAAAGATCTAAATTAAGAGCTAAAACTATAAATCTCTTAGAAGAAAACACAGGGGAAATTCTTCATGACACTGAATTCGGCAATGATTTTTTGGATATGACACAAAAAGCACAGGCAACAGAAGCAAAAACTGATAAATAGGACTCTATTAAAATTAAAAACGTTTGCACATCAAAGAACGCTATCCTCCTGTTACTGGTAGTTCTGAATGTTAGATCCCCCCCCCACCCCCCAATGAGGTCAAAAAGTACCTAAGTATATGACTGGAAAAATAGGGGACAGAAATCAGGTACTGGCAGTTTTTCCATTTTCATTTGTGTGTGAATTTTTAATATAAATGAGGGGACATAAAGCATTAATGCAAGTCAAAATGTCTCAGCAGTTCAACTTTATAACAATTATAAATAAACCTGTTAAATTTTTCTGGACAATGCCAGCATTTGGATTCTTTTAAAACGAGTAAATTTCTTACTGACTGCAACTAAATGGTGTTTGTAGCATTTTTATCATATAGTAGTTTCCATTCATTCACTATGCTTTTCTGAGTTGTCCTACATGCAAGTACATGTTTTTAATGTTGTCTGTCTTCTGTGCTCTTCCTGTAAGTTTGCTATTAAAATACATTAAACTATTAAATAAATAAATAAATATTATACTAAGTAAAATAAGCCAAACACAAAGGAATGAAGATTGTGATTCCACTATATGAAGTACCTAGAATGGTCAAATTCATAGAAAGTAGAATAGTGGTTACTAGGGGCTGGGGGCGGGGGTGGATTGGTAATGAGTAGTTACAGTGTAGGATGATGAAAAAGTTCTGGAAATAAATAGTAGTAATAGTTACATTAACAGTGTTAATGTACTTAATGCTACTTCATACTATGCTTAATAATGATTAAAAATGGTAAATTTTACATAGTATATATGTTACAGCAATAAAAAAATATTTTAAATGTTTTTTAAACAGGAAATGGTATGCATCTTCTAGGAAGGGATGAGAAGGTGAATTCAGTTCTGGACTTGTTGCACATAAGGTACATGCAAGGTCATCCAGAAGAATAAACCCATCTGAAGAAAGAAAGGTTCTGGTGGGAAATTTCAGCTTATATTAGCCAAAACTATAAGAGAAAGGAACATGCAATGTAAAGAGAAAGAGTGGAGTAAGGGTCAAAGGAAATTCTGGGCTTGTTAACTGAACTCACAGGTGTAGGAACAGAAGTAGTTAAAATTATCCCACCATATATCAATCTTTATGGATTATCTGCAGCTGGTTCGAAAACAACTCATCAGCAATAGGAAGAAACCTACTGGTGAACCTCAACCCTGCTATAAACTACTCTTTGGAGATACTACAAATATCAAAGTATAAAATCCTGCCAGGGTTGAAATAAAGTATGTACCTATTTTGTACCATTCTGTGAAGAATATATGATAGCTATTATTGATTTTATAATAGAAACAAGAATGCCTAGCCTATCCAACCCACATTTCTAACAATAAAAGAAAAACTGCAGATTGTTTCTGAGGGGCAATAAACACTAATCATAACTTACCATAAAAAGGCTAATTTCCTTTGGGCTGCAATATGATATCAATTTAAAATACAATAAAATATTCCATTTGTAAATCTTTAGCGGCTTCTGAATTAGGTCTCCAACTGTGGCAGGCTGAATAATGGCCAGAATTTGTGAACATGTTACCACACATGGCAAAAAGGACTCTGCCAATGTGATTAAATCAACAATCTTGATATGGGGAGTTTATGGATTATCTGGATTTGGCCCAGTGTAATCACAAGGGTCCTTAAAAGAGAGAAGGCAATGTGATGGAGGCAGAGGTATAAGTCAAAGAAAGAAATGTGAAGATGCTATAGTGCTGGCTTGACGATGCAGGAAGAAGTCATGAGCCAAAAGGGTGTAGGCAGCCTCTAGAAGCTAAAAGAGAAAAGGATATGAATTCTCCCCTAGAGCCTCCAGAAGGAACATAGCCCCGTCAACACCTTGATTTTAATTCCCCAAGACCCACTGTGGACTTCTGGCTGTCAGAACTGTAAGATAACAAACTTGTGTTATTTTTAAGCCACTATGTTGTGGTGGTTTGTCACAGCAGCAATAGGAAACTAACGTACCAGCTGAACCCAAATTGTAAGTGAAAGTCAAAGGCAGGGTGGGACAAGGTGGAAAAAATATGAACTTCAGCTTACCTGCCCAATAAAGTCTTATCTTCTGCCAGAAGAAAATTAATGTATTCACAGGAAAAATAACCTTAATCTAAAGATGTAGTTCTCAAATTTGGCTGCATACAGGAATCACCTGGAGAGCTCTGATACAATTCTGATACCAAGGTCCCATTTCAGAACAACTGAATCATTATTTCTGGGGCTCTTGGTATGGTTAGAAAGTCAACCGGATGGTTTTTATGTATAGCCAGGGTTGAGAACTGTTCTAGCTAAAGATTAGTTTTAAGTGACCTTAGGAAACTCCTGGCATTTCCAAATGATACTATAAGTTCCTGAAATTGTTCCCCAATAAAGATGTGATTTACCATTCATTCATTTATTAGTTTAATGTATGTTTTGTTGACTTTACATTTGACAGAAAATTATATTAGATAAGATGTTGCCTAGGCAAATTCCTAAAAGTGTAATTACTGGATCAAAAAGCAGGTAACTTTTTTTATTCAGACAAATACTGCTAAATTGCTAGACCAATGTACCCTTTTACCAATTAAGAATTAGCAACACTTTGTTAAAAAGCCTGCCGAATCTGATAGGTGGGAAATGATATTTCATTGTTGTTTTAATTTGCAAGGCTTCAACCATGAGTGAGGCTGAGTATCTTTTCAGAGCTTTGTTGGCCATTTTTTGGGGGGTCTGTCAATTACTTATTCATATCCATTTCTATACGTTTTTTAAAAAATTAATTTGTAAGAACTTTTTCTGTTAAGGAAATTGACCTTTTGCTTGTCATGACTGTTAAATATTTTCCCCCAGTTTGCTGTCTTTTGCCTTTGGCTTCTTTAGGCCATAGATTTTATTTTTTATATATTTTTAATGTATTTATCTTTTCCTCTATGGCTTCTTTGGAAAGCTAATTCATACTCTAAAATTGTACACAATATCCACCATCCACCCATACTTTATTCTAATACTTTCAGAATTTCATTTTTTACAAAGGTTGGGACCTGTTCCCCTCCACAGAGCCCCCCCCAACATCACTGGCAATTGTCCCAACATCATTTATTGTTTAGTTCATCTATTCTCCACTGATGAAGTTATCATGCTATCTTTTAACTCATTATAAAGATGGGAAAAGAGGGGGATAAAGTATATATGTGAGTATATATACATATTTGCTTATATAATATGTATGTGTGTGTGTGTGTGTGTGTACATGAGAAGAGTACAAGCTTAACACACGAACTTCTTACATGGTCAACGATAAATGTGTTGCCTAATTCAAGTATAAAGAGTTTACAAATTCCTATAAGGTTACGGAAAATGTACTAAGCATTAGGCACACTGTCTCCTCCTTTCCCTTCCCCAAAACAACACAGCTGTCACCAGGCTGACTTCCTCAAAAGCAGTGAGGAATAAAGGCCCCCAGCAGTTTTTTCCCCAGTGGTTGTACTCAGCCTTGCAAAATATTTGTTGCCACTAGGTGGAGACAATTTGATAATAGGAAGATCGGTTACTGAAACAGGAATAGCCACAAATCTTCTACAAATATACTCAAATAGTAAAGAAGGTCTGCTTCCAAATTCTTGGGTGAACTAAGGCTAGTCACTTTAACTGAGGATCTAGTTTCCTTATTTGTTAAGTTTAAGAATTTACATTAAGTAATATCAAGAGCCCCCTTAGCTCTCATATTTTGTGGATCAAAAAGCTTGCTTATATTTTTAAATCCTTAGTATGAAAAAAACGTAGAATAGCTTATTAATAATGTATATAATGATTCCATGTTAAAATGATAATATTTTGGATATAAGGGTTAAGTAAAAGATATTAACATATATTTCATCTGTTTCATTTTACTTTTATTTTTAAGTGGCTATCAGAAAACTTAAGATTACTTATGTGGCTTGCATTATGTTTCTGATGAAGTGTATGACTTCTAAGTATGATTATACCACACTTTACTCATTCAACTGTTGGTGTATACTGAGATTTTTCTAGTTTTTATTTATTAAAGACAATACCGCTTTGGAAAAAAAAAAAAAAAAGCTTGCTTAAGGGCTTCCCTGGTGGCGCAGTGGTTGAGAGTCCGCCTACCGGTGCAGGGGACACGGGTTCGTGCCCCGGTCCGGGAAGATCCCACATGCTCCGGAGCGGCTGGGCCCATGAGCCATGACCGCTGAGCCTGTGCATCCGGAGCCTGTGCTCCGCAACGGGAGAGACTGCAACAGTGAGAGGCCCGTGTACCGCAAAAAAAAAAAAAAAGCTTGCTTAAATATCCTTAATAGTACAATGCCTAACACAGTCGTGTCCTCTTGAGCTAAGAAGGTATTCTACCTTTAGCAACTTGAACACTTCAACCAACCTCGACCAGTCGTTTCCTCCACTCTTTTCTTTTCAAAGCAGGTCCAAAAGAGGCGTATTGTGCATTAAAGTTCACACGTCTAGCATTCCACGTCATATACAAAGCTTTCTGCACTTTTTTCCTTGTCTTAAAGAAAAGAGCTGATACCATAGCTCTCCACATCCATCTGGTATGCTTACATACATATTTTAAACAGTGAGCTAGCTATAGATTTTCCTCTGAACTGGTATCTTTGTGCTAGAGGCTGTACGCGTGGCGGGTTTTGTTTGCTTTTTCCTCCTGTTATTTTTTTCTTCTTTGCTCCATTTGGTCAGAACCTCCCATTTTTGTTGATTTCCTGAATTCTTAGTTGTCTATCCCTCTGACAAGACAGTCCTTAACAGTGGCACTTTACCTCCTGGTTCTCATCTGCCAGTCTGGATTTTGTAACTCTTCTAACATGTATCAACCTCTGCTTGCCTAAGGGGTTCCCAGTCAACTGCTTCAACCAATTATTTGAATCTAGAGACCTACTGCCAAACTACTGACTCACTAGTACTATAGTTTAGACCTCAAACTCTAGCATAATCTAGGTCCTCAGCCCTGAACATGCACCAGCTCTATACCACAAACTAACCACATTCTTAGAGAGAGATTAATTTTCATTCTCCCCATGCTACAAGACCAAGAGACACAAAGGACATTGATAATTTGCTGAGCAGAGCAGAAAAATTCTGAGTTCCTAAGTAGAGCAAGAGGGAGTACCAACTGCACTTCACATCCGTACCCAGATTACAGGAAATTGTAAACAGGGGAGCATACTGATGTGTGTAACCAGCTTACTACTGACTGTGGACTGTTGCTCTATGCCATCAGCACACATGGTTGGCTCCCAATAAAAACCTGCAGATTTAACGGCAGAAACAGATTTGTATTTCTATTTTTGAGAGACAGATATGAAACACAAGTAAAGCATAAAGCAAAGCTTAAAGATTTACATATGCTTATCATTAATGGCAAAGCTAAAAAGAGAATTCTAGTAACTAACAATTTTTAGTCCAAAACCCAACATGTCAGAATAGATGTTAACAACTTTTTTTTTGGCTGCACTGCACAGCATATGGGATCTTAGTTCCCCGACCAGGGATCCAACCCACGCCCCCTGCTTTGGAAGCTCAGCATCTTAACCACTGGACCGCCAGGGAAGTCTGACGTTAACAACTTTTGAAAAGTGGTATACCAAGGTTGTCATCCTTTCTTGGGAAGAGAAATGCCTATCAAGTGCAGATTCCTGTCAGAAGCAGCAGAAGTGCTGATGAACACACATTAGTTTTAGCAAGTAACAATGTACAAAGTAACAGCAACATTCCCTGTGTCACAGAAAATATACCAACGGGGTCTAAATTTCTGACAGGGCAGAAAAGAAAAAATAAGATTGAGAAAGATAAGAAAGCTGAAGGCTGATGCCTCCACATTCTCCCAACAGCAACTGGAATAACCCTTTCAGAAAACAGCTAGGCAATCCATTTCCAGAGATATAAAACATTCATATTCTTGCACCCAGTAATACCAGTCCCAGAAAATAATGCTATTAATAATAATAGGTAACATCTACAGAGTATTTACCACTTTATATGAAATCTTGCTTAATCCTAACAACCCTACGAAATATGTACTATTACTGCCCGCATTTAATAAATAAGGAAATCAAGCCAAAATATAAATAACTGAATAAACAAACAAGCAAGCAACTTGTTTAAAGGTCTCACAGGGTCAGAGGAAAGACTCAAACTCAGGTCTATCTGACTAAGAAAGCCATGCCTTTAACTACCACGTCAATTATTATTATTACTACTACTACAATAATAATGCCATCAGCATGGAGACATCTGCTGCAACATCAACATCGGGAAATTTCTTCAATCATTAAAAATAACAATTATTAATACCATATGCAATAAGTAGTAATACTTGTAAGGTAAAGAGATGAGAGAGGCCACTAACTTGCATTTGTGCTACAATTATAGCTATGTAAAAGTTCTATTTTAGAAGATAACACGGAGTTGCTGGAGTTTGTAGAGGGGGTTTCCCTCTATTTTTCAACTCCTATTACTATTATTACCAAAATACAACAAGCACAGATTTTAACAGTTTTAAAACAATAGATAAGATTGGAGAAGTAAAGAATGTGTTTCTGGTGTCCCTTTACTTAGGGTAGATTTTCTTTTGCAGAAAAGCAACTGTTATGGAAAACAGTAGCAGCCAGACTGGGATTCAGGAGACCTCAATTCTCATTTTGGGCTCTTGATACAATTTCAAAAGGTAAACTGATTTCTCTTCTGCCCCTATCTCCTGGCTTCTGCAACTTGCATCAAAAAAAGTTTAAAACTGGCAAAAAGCAGCTCCTGCAGTTTCAAAGGCCGGGGTCTTAGATGAAGAAAAAAGAAACCAGACACTTTAAGGATAGAAAGATGTCTTATAGCTCTAATAAATATAAAGATTAGCATAACCTCTAGGTTCATAAAAGCAGCAAAAATCTGTCATAGCTCATATATACTAGAAATCAACATGACTGAGCAAGTCGATAATATACCTCTTATTCTCTTTATCTGTAAAATGAGCATGTTTTAGGTGATATATGTGTGTGTGTGTCTACATATATTTTTAACGTCCATTACGGCAGAGTTCCTGGTTAGCAATTTAAAAAGATATTCAAATATGTATACATTAAAAATATATAGACATATGTATATGTCTATTAGGGCAAAGTTACTTATTAGCAATTAGACTTTGAAAATCTTAATGTGAGTTCTTCAAATAACAAATGTTAAAAAAAGAAAACCATAATAATACTACAGTAAAGAAGAATTTAAGTAGCGAAAGCAGCAAAACCCTTTCTCTAAGGAAAACTGATTCAATATTATTGAACAATAAACAGAAAGGAAAACTAACAGTAATTTGATACAACAGACACTGTTTTACTGTTTCCAGGCACTTTTTAAATATAGTTTTCCCTCTACCTCCACATTTTAAACAAAATCCTGTAAGTCCATGGCCCTTAACTTTTCTGAGTCTATATGCCCCTTGAGAATCTGATGAAAGCTAGGAACTCTCATCTCTGGGGGGTGGGGTGCAGAATACAAAAAAAAAAAAATACAAAAGAACACACAAGCAAAATTCCAGACTACTCATGGATCCTTAAGAGATCCTTGGACTGAAGGTCAAAAACACTTGCTACACACTGTCTAAAAAAGAATTCCAAATCTTAAACAGGGAAACGGAGGCTACCTTCTCTAACTGCTTCTCAGTTTTCTTCAGCTGTACTGCACAACAAGCCACTGCTATCAAAGACAGGTTTATTTTAAGCAAAAATAAACGAATGGGACCCAATCAAACTTACAAATTCTTATACAGGAAAAGAAACCATAAACAAAACTAAAAGACAACCTATGGAATGGAAGAAAATATTTGCAAATGATGCAACTGACAAGGGATTAATTTCAAAAATATATAAACAGCTCACACAACTCAACAACAAAAAAACAAACAACTCGATCGAAAAATGGGGAGAAGACCTAAAGACGCATTTCTCCAAAGAAGACATACAGATGGCCAACAGGCACACGAAAAGATGCTCAACATGGCTAACTATTAGAGAAATGCAAATCAAAACTACAGTGAGACACTACCTCACGCCAGTCAGAATGGCCATCATAAAGTCTACAAATAACAAATGCTGGAGAGGATATGGAGAAAAAGGAACCTTCCTACACACTGTTGGTGGGAATGTAAGCTGGTACAGCTACTATGGAGAACAGTATGGAGGTTCGTCAAAAAACTAAAAATATAGAGTTGCCATATGATCCAGCAATCCCACTCCTGGGCACATATCCAGACAAAACTATAATTCGAAAAGATACATGCACCCCAATGTTCACAGCAGCATTATTTACAATAGCCAAAACATGGAAGCAAGCTAAGTGTCTGTAACAGATAAATGGGTAAAGAAGATGTGGTATATATATACAGTGGAGTACTACTCAGAGATTAAAAAAAAGAATGAAATAATGCCATTTGCAGCAACATGGATAGACGTAGAGACTATCATACGAAGTAAAGTCAGAAAGACAAATACCATATATCACTTAAAGGTGGAATCTAAAATGTGACACAACTGAACCTAGCTATCAAACAGAAACAGACTCACAGACATAGAGAACAGACTTGTGGTTGCCAAGGGGGAGGGGAGTGAGGGAGGGAACAACTGGGAGTTGGGGTTAGCAGATGGAAACCAGTATATATAGAATGGATAAATAACAAGGTCCTACTAACTATATTCAATATCCTGTGATAAACCATAATGGAAAAGAATATAAAAAAGAACGTATGTATACATATAACTGAATCACTTTGCTGTACAGCAAAAATTAACACAACATTGTATATCAACTATACTTCAATTAAAAAAAACACAGGTTTATTCTTGCAAAGATAAACTTACAGAGACAATAGGTACTACTTGTTAATTACTTCCATCTGGTTGCCACAATGAATGTTGTACTTCCTACCATCAACATAAAGCTAAAAGGAACCTTAGGATCCAACCACAAGGAAGTGTATAAATACACTATGGTACATCCACCTGAAATATTATGTAATCATCAAAAATGTTACCAAATTGGTTATGGCATAGAAAATGTTAATGATATCTAAAGTTAGATTTTAAAATAAACATAAATTTAAGTCTATATACAAAAGATTGTTAAAACTATGTTTCAAATAAAAGCCAAAGGCTCAAATTTATTTCCAAAGGGAAATACACCAAAATTTAAGAGCAATTAAAACTGAGTATTGAAAGCATGATTTTTTCCATTTCTTAAATTTTCCAGTAAAAAAATTTTAATTAATAAAATGACAACTGAAAGTTATTTTATTTCATTAAAAAGACAACTTAATTCATGGATTTTTTTCCCATTCTTAGCTCTTAATTACTTTTCAAAGGACTAAGCACTATTTTGCACATAGGGATTAAAACTAAAAATAATCCATTTAAGAAGTGAATGACAGCTTCTTGACTCTGTAAAACTGTTTTTTTCTCACTGGCACAACCGTATTGTCTTAATTCTCCTAAATCAATTATTCCAGAATCCTTGACTCAAAGGCTTCAGAATAAAATAAACTGGAATTGACAATCATGTTATTTAAATTATACAAAACTGTAACATTAAATTTTCAAGTTATAGAGACTTCTCAGGAAAAAAAAATATTTCAGGACACTAAACTGATAAATTATGACTAGTTAACTCAAACTGGTAAATGAGACCCACATCTGAATACAAACATAACTGATCATAATAACATTAAGAATGGAGAAATTTAGTCTTAATATTTTAGACAAAATTCAACTATCAATATTTGAGAGCCTTTAACATGCTTCCATTACTTTACAATCACAAGAGGAAACATTCCTAGAGAACAGTACCTCACAAAAATAAAAAAGCATCTTTCCACTAATTCTATGAGGCATGCATTCTTCACAAATATGTCAGTTAAAAATTTTAAGATCGACACTGAAGATAGCGGAGTAGAAGGACGTGCTCTCACTGCGAGAGCACCAGAATCACAACTAACTGAACAATCACTGACAGGAAGACACTGGAACTCACCAAAAAAGATACCCCACATCCAAAGACAAAGGAGAAGCCACAATGACATGGTAGGAGGGGGGCAATCACAATAAAATCAAACCCCATAACTGCTGGGTGGGTGACTCACAAACTGGAGAACACTTATACCACAGAAGTCCACCCACCAGAGTGAAGGTTCTGAGCCCCACGTCAGGCTCCCTAACCTGGGGGTCCGGCAACGGGAGGAGGAACTCCTAGAGAATCAGATTCGAAGGCTAGCGGGATTGGATAGCAGGACATTGACAGGACTGGGAGAAACAGAGACTCCACTCGTGGAGGGCACACACAAAGTAGTGTGCATATCGGGACCCAGGGGAAGGAGGAGTGACCCCACAGGAGACTGAACCAGACCTACCTGCTAGTGTTGGAGGGTCTCCTGCAGAGGCGGGGGGTGGCTGTGTCTCACCATGAGAACAAGGTCACTGGCAGCAGAAGTTCTGGGAAGTACTCCATGGTATGAGCCCTCCCAGAGTCCACATTAGACCCACCAAAGAGCTGGGTAAGCTCCAGTGTTGGGTCGCCTCAGGCCAAACAACCAAAAGGGAGGGAACCAAGCCCCACCCATAAGCAAACAAGAGGATTAAAGTTTTACTGAGCTCTGCCCACCAGAGCAACAACCAGCTCTACCCACCACCAGTCCCTCCCATCAGGAAGCTCGCACAAGACTCTTAGATACCCTCAGCCACCAGAGAGCAGACAGCAAAAGCAAGAATTACAATCCTGCAGCCTGTGGAACAAAAACCACATTCACAGAAATACAGGCAAGATGAAAAGGCAGAGGGCTATGTACAAGATAAACAAGATAAAATCCCAGAAAACCAACTAAATGATGTGGAAATAGGCAACCTTCCAGGCAAAGAATTCAGAATAATGATAGTGAAGATGATCGAAGACTTCGGAAAAAGAATGGAGGCAAAGATCGAGAAGACGCAAGCAATGTTTAACAAAGACCTAGAAGAATTAAAGAACAAACAGTGAGAAAAATTAAAGAACAAACATACAATAACGGAAATGAAATATACACTAGAAGGAATAAAAAGCAGAACAACTGCGGAAGAAGAACGGATAAGTGACCTGGATGACAGACTGGCGGAATTCACTGCCACGGAACAGAATGAAGAAAAAACAATGCAAAGAAATGAAAACAGCCTAAGAGAGCTCTGCGACAACATTAAACACAACAATATTCTCATTATAGGGGTCCCAGAAGCAAAAGAGAGAGAGAAAGAACCTGAGAAAATATTTGAAAAGATTATAGTTGAAAACTTCCCTAACATTGAAAAGGAAACAGCCACCAAGTCCAAGAAGCACAAGAGTCCCAGGCAGGATAAACCCAAAGAGAAACATGCCGAGACACATAATAATCAAATTGGCAAAAATTAAAGACAAAGATAAATTACTGAAAGCAATAGGGAAAACAACAAATAACATACAAGAGAACTCCCATAATGTTAACAGCTGATTTCTCAGCAGAAACTCTACAAGCCAGAAGGGAGTGGCATGACATATTTATAGAAAATATGAACAGACCAATCACAAGTAATGAAATTGAAACTGTGATTTAAAATGTTCCAACAGGGGCTTCCCTGGTGGTGCAGTGGTTGAGAGTCTGCCTGCGATGCGGGGACCATGAGTTCGTGCCCCGGTCCAGGAGGATCCCACATGCCGCAGAGCAGCTGGCCCCATAAGCCATGGCCGCTGAGCCTGCACTCTGCAACAGGAGAGGCCACAGCAGTGAGAGGCCCATGTACCGCAAAAAAAACAAAAAATTAGCAAACAGAATCCAACAACACATTAAAAGGATCATACACCATGATTAAGTGGGATTTATCCCAGGGATGCAAGGATTCTTCAAAATACACAAATCAATGTAATACACCATGTAAACAAGCTGAAGAATAAAAAACATATGATCATCTCAATAGATGCAGAAAAAGCGTTTGTCAAAATTCGACACCCATCTATGATAACTCTCCAGAAAGTGGGCATAGAGGGAACCTACCTCAACATAATAAAGGCCATGTACAACAAACCCACAGCAAACATCATTCTCAATGGTGAAAAACTGAAAGCATTTCCTCTAAGATCAGGAACAAGACAAGATGTCCACTCTTGTCACTATTATTCAACAGAGTTTTGGAAGTCCTAGCCACTGCAATCAGAGAAGAAAAAGAAATAAAAGGAATACAAATTGGAAAAGATAAAGTAGAACTGTCACTGTTTGCACATGGCATGATACTATACACAGAGAATCCTTAAGATGCCACCAGAAAACTACTAGAGCTAATCAATGAATTTGGTAAAGCTGCAGGATACAAAAGTAATGCACACAAATCTCTTGCATTCCTATACACTAATGATGAAAAATGTGAAAGAGAAATTAAGGAAACACTCCCATTTACCACTGCAACAAAAAGAATAAAATACTTAGGAATAAACCTACCTAGGGAGACAAAAGACCCTTATGCAGAAAACTGTAAGACACTGATGAAAGAAATTAAAGATGATACAAACAGATGGAGAGATATACCATGTCCTTGGACTGGAAAAATCAATATTGCAAAAATGACCATACCACCCAAAGCAATTTACAGACTCAATGCAATCCCTATCGAATTACCAATGGCATTTTTTATGGAACTAGAACAAAAAATCTTAAAATTTGTATGGATACACAAAGGACCCCAAATAGTCAAAGCAGTCTTGAGGGAAAAAATGGAGCTGGAGGAATCAGATGCCCTGACTTCAGACTATACTACAAAGCTAGAGTAATCAAGACAGTATGGTACTGGCACAAAAACAGAAATAAAGATCAATGGAACAGGATAGAAAGCCCAGAGATAAACCCACGCACGTATGGTCAACTAATCTATGACAAACGAGGCAAGGATATACAATGGAGAAAAGATAGCCTCTTCAATAAGTGGTGCTGGGAAAACTGGACAGCTACATGTAAAAGAATGAAATCAGAACACTCCCTAACACCATACACACAAAAAAACCCTCAAAATGGATTAGAGACCTAAATGTAAGACTGGACACTATAAAACTCTTAGAGGAAAACATAGGAAGAACACTCTTCGAACATAAATCACAGCAAGATCTTTTTTGATCCACCTCCTAGGGTAACGCAATTAAAAACAAAAATAAACAAATGGAACCTAATGAAACTTAAAAGCTTCTGCAAAGCAAAGGAAACTACAAACAAGACGAAAAGACAACCCTCAAAATGGGAGAAAATATTCACAAACGAATAAACGGACAAAGGATTAATCTCCAAAATATATAAACAGCTCATGTAGCTCAATATTAAAAAACAAACAACCCAATCAAAAAATGGGCAGAAGACCTAAGTAGACATTTCTCCAAAGAAGACATACATATGGCCAAGAAGCACATGAAAAGCTGCTCATCACTAATTGTGAGAAATGCAAATCAAAACTACAATGAAGTATCACCTCACAGCAGTCAGAATGGGCATCATCAGAAAATACACAAACAACAAATGCTGAAGAGGGTATGGAGAAAAGGGAATCCTCTTGCACTGTTGGTGGGAATTTAAATTGATACAGCCACTATGGAGAACAGTATGGAGCTTCCTTAAAAAACTAAAAATAAAATTACCATAGGACCCAGCAATCCCACTACTAGGCATATACCCAGAGAAAACCATAATTCAGAAAGACATATGCACCCCAATGTTCACTGCAGCACTATTTACAATAGCCAGGTCATGGAAGCAACCTAAATGTCCGTCAACAGACGAACAGATAAAGAAGATGTGGTACGTATATACAATGGAATATTAGTCAGCCATAAAAAGGAATGAAATTGGGTCATTTGTAGAGATGTGGATGGATCTAGAGACTGTCATACAGAGTGAAGTAAGTCAGAAAGAGAAAAACAAATATTGTATATTAACGCATATATGTGGAACCTAGAAAAATGGTACAGATGAACCGGTTTGCACGGCAGAAATGGTGACACAGATGTAGAGAACAAATGTATGGACACCAAGTGGGAAAAGTGGCGGGGCATGATGGTGATGGTGGTGGTGGTGGTGTGAGGAACTGGGAGATTGGGATTGACATATATACACTAATATCTATAAAATGGATAACTAATAAGAACCTGCCATATAAAAAAATAAAAAATTCAAAAAAAATTGTTCGTATTTACCCACAAAGGAACAAAAAAAACTTTTACGATCAAGGATAAGAAATTAAATTCATTAGAACTAAACAACATAAAAAGAAACTAAATTAAGTTATTTGCAATGAGGTGGATGGACCTAGAGACTGTCGTACAGAGTGAGGTCAGAAAGAGAAAAACAAATACCATATGCTAACACATATATATGGAATCTTAAAAAAAAAAAATGGGTCTGAAGAATGTAGGGGTAAGACAGCAATAAAGACACAGACCTAGAGAATGGACTTGAGGACATGGGGAGGGGAAGAGTAAGCTGGGACGAAGCGAGAGAGTGGCATGGACATTTACACACTACAAAGGTAAAATAGATAGCTAGTGGGACGCAGCTGCACAGCACAGGGAGATCAGCTCCGTGCTTTGTGTCCACCTGGCGGGGGGTGGGGGAGATAGGGAAGGTGGGAGGGAAGCGCAAGAGGGAGGAGATATGAGGATATAAGTGTATGTATAGCTGATTCACTTTGTTATACAGCAGAAACTAACACACCATTGTAAAACAATTATTCTCCAATAAAGGTGTTAATAAAAAAAACTAAACAACAGGTATAATTTCTAATCTTGCTAAGTGTCTTTTTAAAAGCACAGAGAGGGACTTCCCTGGTGGTGCAGTGGTTAAGACTCCAAGCTCCCAATGCAGGGGGCCCGGTTTGATCCCTGTTCAGAGAACTAGATCCCACATGCACGCAGCAACTAAGGGTTCACATGCCACAACTAAAGCGCCCGCGTGCCGCAACTAAGACCTGACATGACCAAAAAAATAAATAAAAGCACAGAGATTTTCTGTAATTGGTATTATAAAACAACATAAATAAAACAAAACCAAAATAGGTAATTTCCAGTCAAAATAGTAGCAGCATCTATTTCTTCTACTCCCTTAGGCCCTTGTCATTTAAACAATCTGCAAAGTGGTAGTTCTGTGCCTAAGTGTATAAATTTGGGGTACTGTCTCATGACGTAAGATATTTAGCCCTGGTGAAAGGAAATTAATGAAGCACATCAACCTTAACAGACAATTATTTAAGGAGATTGGGAATACTACACTATTGACCAGACTTGGGAAAAGCAGGGTTATAGGACATCTACAACTCCTCCCACACTCCATTTCACCCTAAAAATCTTCTTTTAAATATGGAGACTCAAAAACTTGAAAGTAGACACACAACTATGCCGCAGATCAATCTCTGTCTTTCTCTCTTTCAAGATCCATGCCACAGATCAATCTGTCCCTCTCTCTTTCTTCAAATACACCCTCTTACATTTACAATGCTCTTTACATTACCTCTTAAACCTTTACAAATAACATGGAAGGTCAATGAGAGTGCTATTTTTTATTATTATTATTTTTATAGAAAAGAAAACAGAAAGGCCAAGAATCTTGCTAGTAGTGGAACCAGACCTAGAAACCAAGTCTCCTGCCTTCAATTCTGAAGCTCCTTCTACTATACACAACACTACCCCTTCTGTAATACAGGAAAGCCTACAAAACATTTGGCTGGATTCCAAGACAGCCGTCCCAGACTGAATTAGACTCTATACAGACAGCTGTCCCAGACTGAATTAGACTCTATACAGACAGCCGTCCCAGACTGAATTAGACTCTATACAGTAAATAGTGTAAATAGTGAGGATTTAATGCAATTACTGGCATGGAGGCATACATCTTTTTATAAGTGAAAAATCAGTTGGTTTTAAGTTAAATCAACATAGTCTGTGTATGGTGGGGGAAACACGCAGAATACTCTTCTAAAAATGAAGTCGAAATGAAGTATGCAGATTTGCACATTTTACAATAGCTAATAGAGGTAGTGTAATCAACACAGTGAGTAGAAAAAAGAAAACAGTAGACAACTAAAAAGAACAATGTAAATAGAAACTGCATGATGTTTTTATTTGTAAGAAATAAAATGAGGGGCTTCTTTTCTTCCTCCCCCACCCCAAAATAATTTGAGATTTTAGAACATTAGGCTCTAAAATGAGAAGTAGAAGAGGATTTTATTTAGCCATCAGACAAAATCCCTGCCAAAACTGCTGGATCTGGAATACAACACATCAGAAATCCAAAGTCCTATTTGTAGATCAGTTACTTGTACTATATAGTTTATATTAACCAATTATTTAAATCTTTCAATTCTCATATCTATAAGATCATAACACTCTAGCCAAACTATTTTCTAGTGACCTTGGAAGGAGGAAACAATGTCTACAAAGGTAATGAGCAATACTTTAATTCCCATTATCCACTGCAAAAATGAATATTCCTCAAACATCTTCTATGTGTGAAATACTAGGCTAGGCTATGAGTACAGAGAAAATGATGGCCTTTATAATCTAGAAAAATAAAGCACAGAGAAATGCTTAACTAATGACAATAACTGCATGATAAATCTGAGGCATCTCAGAGAAACAGCTTTCATAGGACAGCAGTCAAACAGAATGAAATTGGATTTGATCAAGATACCAAATAAAAACAGTAGTCATTAGGTTTAGCTGGGAAAAGAAGAGGCAAGTAGGCTGCTATGTCCTTTGGGTTCCCAAAGCATATCACTTATCTGTTACTGCATTTAACACACTGTATGGTAGTTTGTCATCTCTGCTTATTCAATTGAATAAGAGACCCTATTTGCTTCATTTTTCTATCCCTAATCCCTAGCAGAAGGTCTGGCACACAGAACATAATCAATATATGTTTTTTGAACAGGCAAGGTAAGGACAGGATTCCCTATTTAAATTATTTGAATCTATACTACTTGTGCAGGTAATTTACTCCCTGTCTCTCAACTCCAAAACCACCACTCTAGACTGCTCTGTGGTGCTTAGGCTGAGACTGTGCAACTGTACTTCACCAACTCTTCTGCCAGGGGGCTCCCTGTTAGGCTTTGCCAGTGGAGGTAATGAATGGAGATGAGAAAGCAGGAAGATGGGTGAGGGGACTTCCTTCCAGTCACTGGCAGCAGCAACTGGTTCCAGCCTCCAGCTTCTTTCAGTATCCCCCAGAACTAATCAGCAGCTCAACAAGGCTGACCTCAAAAGTTCAGAACCAGGCCAGTACAACCTCTTCTCTGAGCTCTTTAACTGATTACTATAACGTTCTCTTTTTGCTCTTAACACTCAGCTAACCATCTCCCTATATTAAATCCCCTCTGTTCAAATTCCTATTGAAGTTTGTTTTCTCTGTTGGACACTAATACATTGTTAATCACAGTGATTCTAGCTGCTCTCCTCTGAGATACCTTGCTTCTTTACTGAAGGGAAAAGCAAAGGAACATTGGAGTTATAGGTAAAATATATTTTAGGAAAAAAAAAAACACCAAACCCTTTAAATTAGTGTCTATTAAATTGCAACCAAAAAATCATTTAACTTTTGTGATTTAAACTATCCAGCTTGCAAAGGAAAGAGAGGAAACGAGAAACATTTAAACAGTTCAGGCTATTCCAAGCACACACCCCCACATCCTCTCACTAGAGCACATGTATCCTAGAGAAAATGTGAGATAGTGGAGCTGGTCTGCTGTTCCTCAGTGGTCTCAGTTCCCACAAGCCTCTCCTGGTATGAGCATGATGATGCCACGCTGAATGTGATTCTTATATTTAAAGACTTTTTTTCTTTTTGCTGTGTTCAACACAGCCCATACTGCAGGCTGACTACTTCATCTAGTGTTCAACAAAAGAAACAACAATCTATTCCAACACTAAAGCTGAACTGAACTTATTGGTATGTTTTCCTATCCTAAGGGATTTTCAAGCATAATTTCTTACTACATGTGTTTTTCATTTTATGCACTGACGTTTAGAATCCAACTTCTTCATAAACTACAACTACACGCTACAGCATAGGAACAAAAAGAAATCCCTCTTGCAGGAGAGCCCCAAATCAACACAACTGTTGAAAACAAATGACCAAAATGCTTTGTTCAAATGTTATGGTTTGTTACTTCATTTAATAAAATGCCCTCATTAGACAATTTAATCTGAGGTTAATTTCAAAAATAATTTTTCGGGCTTCCCTGGTGGCGCAGTGGTTGGGAGTCCGCCTGCCGATGCAGGGGACACGGGTTCGTGCCCCGATCCGGGAAGATCCCACCTGCCGCGGAGCGGCTGGGCCCGTGAGCCGTGGCCGCTGAGCCTGCGCGTCCGGAGCCTGTGCTCCGCAACGGGAGAGGCCACAACAGTGAGAGGCCCGCGTACCGCAAAAAAAAATAATAATAATTTTTCATTATTGTACTTAATAAATTGATTTTTTTAAATTATGACAAAATGGCAGATACGTAGAGAGCAGGAAAATTCAAGCAATGAGAATCTTTCTCAGAATTCTTAGCAACGTATGTATATAGTTCCTGAGCATCCAAGAAAAGGTATCACTAGCCCGAGACATATTAGTCCACTTCGGCTGCCTAACATCCATAAGACAAAAGAAAAGTGAAAAAAATTTTAAAGTTGAAAGTCCATTCCAGTTCCACTGGAGTTCCTCCACAAAGCATAAAAGTGGAGAGGGGGCCACCTACTCCCTTAGCATAATTCGGGGACTCATCACCTAGCTCCTGCCCATGGACATACTAACACCAGTTGCTACTTAACTGCCAAAAGTCCCATTACCACAGTCAGTATATCCATGTAAAATCAACCAAGCTATACACCTTACAAGAGACACCAGAGGACCCGTCTGACACATTAGGTAGACAAAGTGAGAGTCTGT
>NW_020173731.1:209751-319706 GCF_003031525.2 Neophocaena asiaeorientalis asiaeorientalis | reverse complement strand
GGAAGGCGGGGTGGGGGGGGGGGAAAAGACAGGATATCTAGATCTACAGAGAATGGACAGGGTAAATTTTACTGTACCTTTGTACCCAAATTATATGGGGATCTACTCACTTAAATGCAAATAAACATTCAATAAGTTACTATAATAACTTATTGATATCTTGAAAGATTCCAAAGAAATGAAAAACATCAGGAAATTAAATAACTAATGTCTGACGACAATGTCTGTCTTCCACACCATGCGTAACAAGCATTAATTAAAAAACAAGTGTAGATCTGTATGCCGTCAGACTGTACATAATCTCATAGTATTTTTCCCTTTTTAAAAACTGCAAACTGTGATACATTGTCTAGTTTCCCCAGATTTAACAAATGAGTCGATACAAAGGTGTGAGGTGCTTTAAGTCACACCAGAAATGTTGCCGTAATTTTAATAAAGTCCATTTTAATGTTAACTCACTTTTCTTGCTAGAAGGAATTATGCTTCTGTGCTAATGTATAGAAAAGAAACTGTCACTGAAACATCTGGTTATATATTATTCATTAGACATATATCACCTTTACTCCAAAGACTGCATAATATAAACACAAATCACGAATAAATCAAATTAAAGAGACAGACCTGACACCACATGCTGCAGGTCAGTAATAGACAAATGAAATTCCAAAGATGTTTGCTGACCTGCTCCATATTTCTATCCACACAAACCTGGGAGCTAGCAGTCTGAGTGTTCCACACAGGCAGAGGAAAAAACGCAAAATTCGCAGTCTGTTGAATGTCTGCATTGCCTACAGTATATTAATGGTTCTAATTTAAAATCTTTCTATGCAGCACATTTGAGGACCATCAGCATGTTTTTCTAATACTCAAGCGGACTAGCCTACTCAGGCAGTTTTCCTTCATAAATTCTCCATTTCACTACTATAATTTACCTCAAATGTGTATTCCACAACGGTACCTGAAGGAAATTATCTCCAATCCTTAGAAAAAGTAAGGGGCCATATTTGCTGTGTTAGCCTTGGAAAATGGAGTCTTATATAACTACCCATTATTTTACTAAAAATCACATTAAATGTACAAACAAGATTTTAAAAGATACCTGTTGATTGTGACAAGTAGAAATTTTAGGGGAAAAAAGGAATAACCAAGAGTCATATTGCTGCCATTTAAATGCTTTGTAAGTCAAAGGATGAAACACTCACTTTAAAACCAAGCTCTAACACCCATCTAAGTTATTAAAATACTCAACAACTACACTCTAACGCAAGTGAGGAAAGTAGATTATCTGCCAATTACACTAAGTATTCCAGCTGATCATCCTGGAACTACCAAAAGTAGACTGTGTGATGCAAATCACACATACATTAGTTTTTAACATAATTCTCAGTCTAAAACAATGAAACCATGTCTCAATTTTTTTACTTTTTAAAAGAAGTAAACCATATTACTATAATACCGAATGCAAAGCTACCCTTTTCACAGCAAACAAGTATCTTTACACACCTTCGAGAAACCTGACATTTTCTAACCATTTTACCACGTAAAGGTACACATTCCCTAAAACTTCTGACAGCCAGGCAATAGATACCCCAAAAGGATTCAAGGAGATAAGCCTATAATTGGTCTTAGGGGCCAAATAGTCGGAATGAACCTCAAAGTTTTAGAGACCAATTTTTACTAACAGTATCTCTGGGAGCAGGGAGGCAACGTCTGTAGGAGGGAAATGATCCTGACAACCAGGACGAGGGCTCCCCGGCGACAGTCGGTACCAAAGACCTCAGCGTACACGACTGGGTTCAAAACGCGAAGCTTCCATCAGAAACAAACCAAGACACCCCCTCCCCCCACGACTCCTCCGGGGCAACCTCGCGGTTTCAGAAAGCAGCAACAGATACTCCCGAGCAAGCAAGCGGCAGTCCAGGAATGTTTTAACCAGGAGGGGTCTCCCCGCTGCCTACAGAGAACCCCGACGCCGAGGAGCGCCTCTACGCTCGAACCCTGACTCCAGCACCCCGGGGGGAAGCGGGTTATTTGCACAAAGCACCCTTACCTCACCCTCCACAGTGCGGACACACACACCCGGCTGCGAGGGGGAAGCCCGGGGAGGAAAACCCTGCATTCCACGCGGTTCGCCCCCGGAGAGCGGACGTGGAGAGGCTGGGGTCCCCGGCCCGGGAGGCGAGGGGGCCGCACCGCAGCCCCGGCCTCCGCGCATCCGTGGCGCAAGGGGAGGGGGCGCCGCCGCGTGCTGCCAGGAGGACCCGAGCCACCGCCCCGCCCCAGGCCGTCCGGCCCCGCCCCCCGGCGCCCTCCGCGGGGCAACGGAGCCCCCGGCCAATGCCCGGATGACGACTGCGCCACTTCGTTCTCGGCGTTCTCTCTTCTTGAGGTCTCCTGACCCTACCTGTGACCCCCATTAAGCCTGCCTGGCCGGCTGCTGGGGATCGGGTTCGGACTCCTGCTCTCGCCTATGACTCCCTAAAACACAACCAGTTAGTCTACCAAAGAGTATATAAAATGTGTATAAATTAAGCTACAAACTGAAGTAACAAAGTGAAAGAGTTCCCTGAACTCAAGATATACTATTGGTGAGATGACCTGTTCTCTGGAAAAGGTAACCAACGCTACCAGATAGTTAATGTGAAGGCACTTGTGGCACGAAGGAATGGGCTGCACTGGGAATTGGGGGAACTGGGTTTATAGCTTCCAATGTGTCTCTTAACTATGTGACTTAACTAAATTGTATAATAGCTCTGGACTTTACCTTCCTCATTTGCAAAATGAGAGGATTGTGTTGAATGATTCTTAGGTCCTTTCCAGCTTTTGAATTCTGTAAAACTCTCTACAAGCAATGCCAAATAGATGGTATGAATTTACATAAGATTTTGGAAAAGCAAAGGAACCGTTCCAGCTGGTGTGTTCAGGGGAGATTTCCTGAGGAACTCGGAGTCGAGTAGGACTGTGAGTGTTAGCTTTGGATAGGTAGAAAGAAAGAAGACAGGCATTAAAATATTAAACACAACACACTGTGTGCCCTACCTAACAATCCATTAAGGTAAACAAGAGCAAAGACAGTGACTTCAAAACTGTCACTAACTATCTAAAGCTTTAAATAAGAAATGACAATTCTCAGATTCTACCAGCCCTTCAAGGTTAAGGTCTTTTTCCAATGTGGAAAAAAAAAAAAATCAAAATAATTAGGAATGCTTCTGCTTCTACAGGGTCCACTTTCTAGAGACAGGGCAGTTGCAGAAGCATCTCCCTTCTTTGTTCACAACTGCACATGTTCAATTAATGCTGCTCATAATTCAGAACGTTTTGCTTTAGTCAAAATGCTTATGAAAATAATGTGTGGTTAGTTTAAGAAATTCAATTGCTGTTGAGGAAAGTGATCATCTGTAAAAAGCATAGGAACTTTATGGATAAAAGTTAAATATGGTACTTTAAAAAAATTCACAGGACAATTGATGGAAAACTTATGGGATATCTGGATTAAATGTGATTAAAAAGCTAGACCTCAGGCTAGCATCCTTAATACGAAAGACGCTACTGACAAATTAATGGAACTCATTATCTATTTTATCTCTTACTCAGAAACTTGGACTGAGTATTACGGGCCTTCCCTGAGTACCTTAATCAGGAAAGGCTGTGTTACGGTACAGTAACAAATCTCCATGCCATAACACAACGGAAGTTTATTGCTTGCTCCTGCTTCGTGTGAATCAGAACCATTCTATTTCAGTCACTCCAGGACTGACAGAGGGCTCCAGACTGACAGAGGGCTCACCGTCTTGTAGCTGTACCACCCAGAACACAGCAACTGAGTCTCTGTGGCAGAGGAAGAAAGTGAGTAAAGATTCCCTCTGAACTTTTCACAGCCTTAGCTTGGGAAGGAAACAGATCGCTGATCACGTGTCTTCGGCCAAAACTAGTTACATAGCCTCCTGCATCTGCAAGGGGACTGAGTCCTTGAGCTGAGGCTGAACCGAGTTCAGAAGAAGTGGTGATATTGGTGGCCAATACTGACGTCAATCACCCTGACCCCACCAGTCAGCTTCTAGATATTATGAAAAAACCCTAAGAAGTTTTATTTCATAACACTAGCTCTTTTGAGTGGCTTCAAGAAAGGTATGCTTTCAAAACATAAACTCTCTGTACTTGTTAAGAGTTGATTATCATATAAATAGAATGGTCTTTCCATTTTTCTTCCCCTTTAATTGTGTGTTAAATCAATGTCAAGTCCATAGTCAGCCTGTCAATAGTGACTTGACATATCCAGGCTATATTCTTTTTGCTAATTTTTCGACCTGGCATGAGGGATACCACCCTGAAAAACATTTTCTACTAACACCCTGCTCCTTTGTTAAATGTACTAATTGGAAGTGATAACTATATTTTAAGCAGGAAGACATTAAATTAATGCTGTGTAATACTAGATGAACTCTAGTTAGAAAGTTTCTTTTCCCTCAAAACTTCAGAAGTAGTACCCTGTTAATCACATGGTGAATTGGGTAGATATCTCTGATCACAAAAATCATCTCTTTACTGGCTTTCTGCTATGGTAATACTACAAAATTAGATTAGTTCAGCTCAGTCGACTTTTATTGAGCATCTACTATGTGCTAACACTTTGCCGAGTGCTTGGAATAAAGATATTAATGTAACTAGGACACAAGTTCCTTGAGAGCAGAAATCTTGTTCACCAGCGTATACCTAGCACAATGCTTGGCATGTAATAGATGCTCCTTAAATAGGCGTTAAGAGAATGAAAGACTGGGAATCTTTGATCCCAGTGTGTATATGAAATAGAATAGTTCATATGAGCTTGGTTTACCTCACTTTACCACTTAAAAGCAGACATTCCTATCAAGATTGCATTTAGTCCCCCAGAGGCTTTCTCTGTTTAGGCAGTGTGTCTCAAATGGAAATTCACGTCTGCCTATTCTATATCCACTCCATGGATTTCTTTTCAGCTGTGCTCCAAGTATCTAATTGTTGTCTGCTTATCTGAGGTGAAAATTGCAGGCCACCAATAGTTTGTTAATAACAAGCTATGTATATATCACAGCTTACAGAACACTTTTATATCCATTATTTCACTGACTCTTCAGAACAGTTCTCCAAGGTATTATTCCTACTTCACAGAGGAGGGAAATGTGATTTCTGTGGTTAACTAACTCTCCCAAACATTGAGTTCATAAGTGGCAGAGCTGAGGCTCAAAGCTAGGTAATCTGACTCCAAGTCCAGGATACATTCCATTATGCCACACGTGCCTTCCCACTATGTGCTGCATACACAACTCCAGCATTTTTCTTCTTTCTAATGGGTAAGCAGTCTGAGGCAAACATCTCCAGAGCTTCCTCTCAACACTAGTATTTATTCCAGTCCTCAATGTGGTCTACTTTCAAGAAGCCAGAGATAATGCTAAATATAATAGTATATGAACCTGATCTGTTGACAAAAAACCATCAGGTTTTGTTTTTGTTTTCTTAGAAAAGTTAAGAAAACAAAACAAAATTAAAACTAAAAGGTAGGTTAAAAGACTGGAATATCTTGGGATTTAATCACTATATATGTATATAAAAATATAAATATATATATATATGTAAACTGTCAAAATATATCTTCTACCAGAATCTTTATTTGCCATTTTTTAGATGTGTTGTGCTTTCTTTGAAAGGGTCAAATTAAGTAGCAACATTGTAGAAAGGCCTAAAGAGACCTATAATTCAAGGTGGCTTCAGGAAGCAGGCAACTCAAGATTTACTACCTCTTCAGCTGAAAAAATATAGCTCTAGCCACAAGCTTTAGTGAAGTTTTTTTAATTTGTATTTCAACATAGTGCATTTCTTTTTGTGACACTTCCCTTTTGGTGTTTTAGTTCATTGTTCCTTTTTATATTCCTAAGACAACCAAAATAATTGATGCTACTCTTAACTGTTCAGCTTAAACAGATTAAATGAGATGGGCTGGTAGAGCTTTTGGGGAGAACTAAACAATATTGCTATTTCCCTTCTATGGAGACTTGGAATGGTATTTTATATGTCCCAGATGTGGCCACATTCTGCCTAACATCTGTTAGTGCCTTTTAGTAAAATAATGAACTAGGATGTGTTTGAAAAAAGGCAAAAGAATAAAAGTTTTCATTCTGATGCAGCACAACTCGCCAACTGTTTCTTTGTAGTTAATGATGGAGGATATTATTGTGATATCCAACTTGATATATAAAATAAAGTATGATTTAATAATTAACTGGCTTTAGTTTTCTAATGTGAAGTAAGTTTATTCTATTCAAAGAAACTTTGCAGGGTTTTTCCTTTTAAAATGTTTACTGCAAGAGATGAGAACTGTGCCTTGGCATTGATCTAGGAACACCAAGAATAATCCTGGAAACTAGCAAGGGATAGATAATTAAGATCAAAACTTAGAACTAAAATGGAAATTTCTCTGGAAAAGAAGGCTGGAAGATCCCAGGGGAAAGTACAGATGAAGAGTGCGAAATATTTAAATCAAGTTACAGCTTGCTCAAACTGCCCTTCTGGACAATTTAATTTTTCCCACTTAAAACAAGCATGGAAGAATAGTTTTTGTGGGTGAGAGAGTGGAGGGTAAAGACATCTCTTATCTAACACATTTCTTGGAAATGTTTTTCAGTAAAGAATTTAAAAGAACTGCCAGATCCCAACCATGCAAAGAAAATTTTGTTTTATTTTAGACTACATCAAGATGTAGAAAACCCTGCAGTATCCATTAGCCTTTAATACTCCACAAAAGTAAACCATTGAAATATACATTGAATAACATACTGAAGTAGGTTACAATTCAGGTAAATCTGAAAACCATTCTGGTCAACCTAGAATACCAAGGTTTTATGTGTTACATCCGGGAAGAGATTTTTTCCTAAGGATTTTAGTCTGTAGAAAATTTTTTGTTTTATATTTTTTAAAAAATTTATTGAAGTATAGTTGACTTACAATAGTATATTATTTTCAGGTGTACAACATGGTATTTCAATATTTTTATAGACTACACACCACAAATATTATACAATATTATAAAGTATTGACTATCTTCCCTGTGCTGTACATTACATCTCTGTGTCGTATTTATTTTATAACTGCTAGTTTGTACCGCTTAAGCCTTTCACCTGTTTTGCCCCTCCCCTGCCCCCTCCCCTCTGGAAACCACTAGTTTGTTCTGTGAGTCTGTTTCTGTTTTGTTATATTTGTTCGTTTGTTTCATTTTTTAGATTCCACGTAAAGGAAAACGTACAGTATTTGTCTTTCTCTGTCTGAGTTATTTCACTAAGCATAACACCTTCCAGGTCCATCCATGTTGTCCCAAATGGCAAGATTTCATTCTTTTTTATGGCTAATATTCCATTGTATATATTGTTTCATCATTTTTAAATAAACACATTTCATAAGTCATGCTTATAAGATCAGAATTGACTGTGGTTCCTTAAGAATTATGAGTTCTGCCACATATGGAGTAAGATAAGATACAGGTAGCTGCAAATAAATCTTCTTGTCATAGTATCCTGTTAGGTATATACGGGTGGCCTAACTCACCTGGTTGTGTCCCTCTCCAATACTCACTCATCCTCTGATCTAATCAGCTTTTGTTCTAGAACAGTATTGATGTTCAGAGTTAGTGGATTTCCAATTCCTTGACTTCTTGACTCATACATCCTTAGCTCCAGTTTCACTTTTGGACTTCATCACATTAGCTGCCCTGTTTTGACTCTCCCTCTCCTAAAATTCAAAAGACTACTCTGGGCCTGAGCTCAACACAGCTGTCCTTTCTTCTACATGGTCCAGTTCTTAGCTATTTGCCAACCTATTCATTTCCTGACTTGGCTCTTTAATTAGGCTTGGCCATATTCTCATCTAAGCCGTTAGCTTGTGGCTTCACACATAGTGAATGCAAATTACATTACAAGAAGATGTCACAAATATAACCCGTAGACACCATGTCATTCATGGTATGGAAAAAGAGCCATCTCTGTCAACAAACAGAAAATACAGACCTCTTCAGTGGAAAAGAACAGAGAAGGAATGAGGTTGCTATCTTTGGAAATGAATACTCCAGGAATGATCTTGGGTCAGGAGAGCCCATGTTAGGAATGTCACGTGATGTTATTGCAGCTACCCTAAGAAAAATTCTGACCAACAGGAAAGTTTGTTATTGGGGGACTTTCAGGTAGAACTGCATTTGGATGTTGATTTTAAAGTCTTGTCAAAACACAGTAACATTTCATACCAAGAGTAGAAGTTTAAAATGCTATATATTAATCCTAAATTCCAATTGGGACTCAAAGTTTGACTAGTTCTCAAACCACATTTAGTGTCTTTTCTCCCCAATTCACTTGCTTAGATTAGCAGTGTACAAGTATGTCCCCCCTCCTCCCAGAGTGAAAGTAGCAGGAGGGCAAAATGTCATTACTCATCTTTCAACACCAGTCATTATTCAGCACTTGAAACAAGGTTTTATATATTTTATGTAGATATAGATGTAGATATTGAATATATATGTGTATATATGTATATATATATACATATAGGTTTCTGCCTTTCTCCTAAGATACATTTGTTATCCCTTCAATTAATGATAACTACAGTTTTGTAAAAGCAGTCAATAAAAATACTTTATATATTTTACAAAAAGTATCTAACTTGATCATTACCATAACATTTAGAGAAATGCAAATTTGAATAGATATAATTTTCTACCTACCACGTTCAGGCAATTATAATACTCACTGTTGGTCAATGTTTATCAACACAGATATTGCACACTTTGTTGATGTTCATGAAAAATGACACAACCTCTTAAAAAGGCAATTTGGTCATTACCTCTCAAAATTTTAAATGTGTATATTTTTAGCCTAAGAAATCCAATTCCAGGAATATATCCTACAGAAGTACTCACACAGTGTACAAAGAAATATATACATGAACGTTAATTTTTGCATTGATTGTGTTTGTAAAAAACTTAATATAACCTACATTTTTGGCTAAACAAATTTTGGTAAATCCATACAGTAATATATCATATACCCGTTAAAAATGAGACAGAGCTACAAGTACTGATGTAGAAAGGTATCAAAGGTATATTATCAAATAAAATAGTTCTCAGCAATATGTTCCATATATCCCATTTTTGTAATACAGAAATATTTTTAAAATATACACCAAACTATTAGGAGGGATTGAGTATATTTAAGGAGAGGAGAACTTTAGAGGACTTTCAGTTTCTAAATTGTTTACTTTCTGTATTGTTTGAATGTTTCACAATGGAATAAAACATTGTGTTTTATCACAACAGTAGTAAAGGTACAATTACATGCTTATCTGTTAAAAATGAGTGAAATTTTCAGCACATATCTACCTATTATTAACTGAAGGACTGAGGTAAAGAAAACAATTGTTCTAGATCAGGCATCATCAACAAAACAAATAAGAAAACTAGAACTTGGGAATTCTTGACTTTCTAAGAGATCTGGTAGTGTAGTAGTGGGCTTGAAACTCAGGAATTCAAATGGCTTGTCACTAGACCTCAGTCTCTATTCCCCTAAACATTCCTAACCCTACTTGATAAGAATTTAAGCTAAACAGGGACCAACCAATGCTTATAGAGCCCTCAAAAAGAGTTCTAGGACCAATATAATTATTTTGGGATTCTGTTCTCCTCCTACTAATTTATATCCCACAGTCTCTAAGGCAAATGTTAGGTGTCGTTTACTAATTAGACTCCTTAGTTCTCCCTCAAGAAATTCCTACTGATTTAGCATGTGATTGCAGGAAGCAAGTACAAATTGTAGGTTGAGAATCAAAAATTTGAATTTTCCATCTTATACATCTCTATTCCAGGGAACTTTTTCCCCAGACTCTTTGAGATCACCATATAGTAAAAAGCTTGGGCAGTATATTAGGGTAGGTTCAGGAGACTTGACCTCCCTCCAACTATGGCTCAAATGACCTGAGGGGTCACAGCAAAAAGTGCTATCCACTGAAGTTGGGGAAGAGTGGGGATGGGGTTGTGCAGAAATAGAGGGACTCAGGGACTGACTGGAAAGTACAGGTGGTTTTTCCAAAGTGGCCGAATGCCCAGAGCTGGAACCAGAATACAATACACAGGCAAGGAGAAAGTCCAGGAAAGCAGGGCTTAGGATAAGTTTAAGGGGGTGCAAGGCACCCAACCTGAAAGCTGAATCAGAGGGTCTGAAGCAAAGAACATCAAGAGTAGCTATCTCTCTGTCTCTTTCAGTGGAGAAGATGAGAGGTGAGGTGAGGAATAAGGGAAATGTACAGCATGGCTTATGTGAGCTGAGGCTGCAAATGGACACCCCGACCCTATGTCCTCAAGTTGCAGGTGGGCCAAATCTGAAGACAAAGGCAAAACAGAGAATTACTGAGTGAGGGTCATGAGAAGCAGAGGGGCAGATAGGAAAATTAGTGATAATGCCCCGAAGTTGGAAGAAGCTCCTGATATAGATGAGAAGAATCAGAGTGCATGTTGAAAAGAGCCAGGGACAATGAGAGCTAAACATGTGATGACTGGTTTTCTCTTGGTTCTTCTAATCTCTCTGACCCTCTCTAGCTCAGTCTCTTTTGTGGCTTTTCATCATTACCCCAAACTCTAAATTTTGGAATGTCCCAGGGTTTAGTCTTAGGACCTTATGTCCTCTTAATTTATATCCCCTCCCTTGGTGATCCTATTCAGCCTATCCTATGGCTCTAAGTACTACCCATATTGACAACTCCCCATTTTCTCCAAACTATGAACTTCTGTAAGTTTCTGGAAACTTGAGGACCTCTCCAAACTTATGTCCAACTCCCTATTCAGTCTCTCCACTTGGATGTCCAATGGGCATCTCAAACATAAAATGCCTAAACTGGACTTCATCTTTGAAATGTGAACAAAGAAAAATGTGATTGATAACTGTCCTTTTATTTGTAGCTATAATGTCTATATTGCTCTACTGGACCCAGTTAAAAGAAATTCTTCTTTCTAATTACTTAAAACCATTTAAATAACTCAAATTTAAAATGAATGTTTCAAGTTTATTCACATACATGTTCATTTATACATTCCCTTAGCAAGAGTCGACAAATAACCAGAGTCAGTAATTCAGAGATATAAGACATAGATAGACCCTATCCTCAAAGAACCCAGCATCTACTAGGGGAAACAGACACATACTAAATGTGGTGAGGCCAATAAGAGAAAGGCCACAGAAATAATTCTCCCTCTACCGCCATTATTAATTACACACTATGTAACAGCATTTTCTCTCATAAGACTCCACTCTTGGCAATATCGGCTTTAATCCTAGAAGTTGGAAGAGGTGTAGGCAGAGTCACAGCTGTGCTAATATCCAACAACCTCATAAACTTTGTATGTGTTAGGTACCGTGCAAGTATTTTATAAGCAGCATCTCATTTAATCTTTACAACAAACCTATGAGGAAGTTACTACCATCATAACTACCATTTTATGGATTAGAAAATGGAAGTTTAGGGAGTTCCCTGATGGCCTAGTGGTTAGGATTCTGGGCTTTCACTGCCATTGCCCAGGTTCAATCCCTGGTCAGGGAACTAAGATACCACAAGTCACACGGCGTGGCCAAAGAAAAGAAAATAGAGGTTTAAAGTGTTTCAGTACTTGCCTAAGGCACCTCAAGCAATAGGGTGTGCAAATTCATGTCCTTAACCATTATTTTAAACTGCCCTCTCACAACGGTGGTCCTGCTTTAATTAATAAAAATGGGGATACATTTTTTTGAATATTTGTACTAAAATAAGAGAATAAACGTATGAATAATCGAAATAGTGAATATCCATTACACTTTAGTAATAATCCCCAATTACTAAACATAACTGGATAAAAAGGACTATAGCATAGGAAGTTGTGAAATGGTGGTTCAGTTTTTCAAAGCTCATAAGAGACACAGCAAGGATTGATCATTTCAAGTTTCCCACTGATTGCCTTTGGAGACAAGTTCTGAGTTCTAAAGCATATTCTGTGTGAGCTAAGAATGGAAAAATCATCAGACTTGCAAAGGCTAAAAGAATAGAAGCCAAAGTCTATAGGAATACAGTCTTCCAAATTTATTATCTGTTATGCATTGATTTATCACATGTGGCGGGAATTTAAAACAGATGTGTGTTTTGTGGAGGAGACTATCCCATGACAGGGGAGAGGAATGTGACCTCAACTTGAAAGTAAAGAATCAGAACTCGTACATGGTTCAGAAGTTTCCTTTTATGCTAGTCATATAATGAAATAAAAGTTGTCCAATCATCTTTTCAAATTAACTGGGACTTCATTTCTTAATCTGGAACTTGTTGAAACTTCTGGCTTTTGAAATGCAGTTACTTTCATTGAAATGCAATTATATTTGAAAAATATTTCAAAGATCTAAGATTTTCTGAGTAACTTTTACTTAATCTAAAGCAAAATATCCTCAGAAAATACAGCTTTGATATGTAAATATTAACATTTACACATCCCTATTTTCTCTGTTCTCATCTGTAATTTCAGACATCACATTTCAATAGCTAGAATTCAATAATACATCTTTGTCTGACATCTGCTTTTTTTTTAACTGAAGCTATAAAGAAGTCTATTCTTTTCAGATCACATTTAAGTACCGAAAGTAATTTCATTATAAAAATTATACTTAAGGAAAAAAAAGATTCTTTTCTACATTAGCCTAACATATCTACCTACAGTTATATAAACTTTCTATTTTTCAATACTTCGAAATTATTCATAAAGATTTCTCATAATAAGTGTTTTAGTTTGGAAACAGTCTTGAGACAAAAAATGCACAATATAGAATAACTTTGTAGTCATTCGTCTAGTTTTGAGGGAAAATTATCTTAAAAATCATTAGTTAGGCAAAAATGCTTTTCTCAGAATTACCTGTGATTTAGCTTTCAGTTTATTTTTACTATCCATTTATATGATCAGATAAAATTTTAAAAATAATTCATCAATTTAGACAGTTTCTATCACAGGAGAAAAACTCAAAACAACTGATCATACTGTGGAGACATCCACATGTGCACACATACATGTATATTGAACACCAAAGAGAGTTAATTTGCTCAAAGCTAGAGTGATCATTGACAGTCTAAGAAAAGCAGAGAAGGAAGGTCCCTCTCCCTGTAAGAAGTATTTGAAGGAAACTAGACACATGCCTGGAAGAAGCTGCCTGAATTTCTCATTGCATGTCTATAAACTGCCAAAACGATTTGTTCATTTGTTTAACTTTCCTCAGACATGTATTGAGCACTCATTGTGTTCTGGACATTCTTCTAGGCATGAGGGGGAAAGAAAATGAAAAAGATGTATAAATGATATGTCTTGCTTAACAAGCTTAAGGTTTCTTAAGGAGGTAAAAGTGACATGCAGTGAAATGCAATACCTCGTAAGTGTACAACTGGGTGAGCTTTAACAAATGTAACCATGTAACCAACACCCCAATCAAGATATAAGACACTTTCATCACCCCTAGAAAGTTCCTTTATGTCCTCCTTCAGTCAATCTCCCTTCCCAAATAGGCAATCATGTTCTGATTTCTATCACCATGGATTAGTTTGTCTGCTCTTGAAGTCACATAAATGGAATTATACAATACATATTCTTTTGTGTCTGATTCTTTTACTCTGTCCAATGTTTTAGAGATTCATCCATATTGTTGTATTAGTAGTTCATTCCATTTTATTACTGAGTAATATTCCTGTGTGTAAATATACAACATTTTTTCAAAAATCCATAATCTTGTTGATGGACATTTGTGTTTGTTTCCAGTTTTTGGAATAAAGCTGCTATTAATATTCTTGGTCAAGTTTTTGTGAATTTATATTTTCCTTCTCTTGGATAAACACCTAGGATTGGAACTGCTGGGTCATTAAGTGGGTGTATAACTTTATAAGCTCCCAAACAGTTGTCCAAAAAAGCTGTACCGTTTTATACTCCCATGAGCAGTGTATGAGAGTTCCACTTGTACCACACACTTGCCAACAACTGATGTTGCCAATCTTTAATTTTAGCCATTTTAGTGGGTGTGAAGTAGAATTTCAATGTAGTTTGAATTAATATTTCCCCAATGACTAATGATGTTAAGTATCTTTTCATGAGCTTATTGACCACTTGTATGTCTACTTCTGTAAAATGTCTGTTCAAGTCTTGCCTATTTTTAATTGAGTTTTTAAATCCTTTTATTTGTAGGAGTCCTTTATAATGGTCTAATGACATAAGTTCTTTATCAGGTATATGTATAAGATTATTCTCTCTCAGTTTTTTAATCGACTTTATTTTTAGAACAGTTTTAGATTAACAGCAAAACTGAGCAGAAGGTGTAGAGAATTCCCATACACCTCATGCCCCTACACCTCCTCCCTCACTATCAACATTCTGCACCCAAAGTCCATGGTTTACATCAGGATTTTCTCTTGATGTTGTACATTCATTGGATTTGGACATACATCCACCATTATAGTATCATAAAGAGTAGTTTCATACAGAGTAGTTTTATAGCCCTAAAATTCCTGTATACTCTGCCTATTCATCTCTCTCTTCCCTGAACCCCTGACAACCACTGATCTATCTACTGTCTTTGTAGTTTTGCCTCTTCCAGAATAGTTGGAATCATACAGTATGTAGCCTTTTCAGTTTGGCTTCTTTCACTTAGAAATATGCATTTAAGATTCCTCCATGTCTTTTCATGGCTTGATAGCTCATATTAATATTTCACTGTCTGGATGTACCAGTTTATTTATCCATTCACCTACTGCAAGATATCTTGCTTGCTTCCAAGTTTTGGCAATTATTAATAAAGCTGCTATAAACATCCATATACAGGTTTTTGTGTGGACATAACTTTTCAACTCATTTGGGTGAACACCAAGGAGCACAACTGTTGGATCATATGATAAGAGTATGTTTAGTTTCGTAAGAAACTGCCAAACTCTCTTCCAAAATGGCTGCATCATTTCGCATTCCCACCAACAGTGAGAGTTCCTGTTGCTCCACATCCTCACCAGCATTCGGTTGTTAGTATTTTGTATTTGGGCCATTCTAATAGGTATATAGTGGTATCTCATTGTTGTTTTAATTTGTAATTGCTTAATGACACATACTATTGATCATCTTTTTCATATGCTTATTTGCCATCTGTATATCTTCTTGAATGCATTGTCTGTTTAGGTTTTTGCCCATTATTTAATTAGATTGTTCTAATTAAAGAATTTGGTATATACACACATTGTGAATAGATTAACACTATCAAGCTAATTAACGTATCTGTCACTGCACATAGTTTCTATTTTTTGTGTGTGTGGTAAGAATACTTAAAATCAACTGTCTTAAAAATATGGACTGCTTCTAGAATTTGCATGTCATCCTTGTGCAAAAGCCATGCTAGTCTTCTCTGTATCATTCCAATTTTAGTATACAAGCCGCTGAAATGAGTACTCAAGATTTATTTTTTCCATACATTTTTTCCAGTTGTTCCAACACCATTTGTTTAAAAGGCTTTCCTATCCCACTGAATTGACTTGGCACCTTTGTATTGATAAATATTCAATTAACCGTATATGTGTGGGTCTATTTTTTATTTCACTATTCTGCTTTACACACACACACACACACACACACACACACACACACACACTTTATTTTATTTTATGACTGTGTTGTATAATCCAGGCTGGATTCATTATTATATTTTTATTATAATTTACATATTATATTTATTATAATTATATTCATTTAAAAATTCTATTTTAAAAAACTAAAACAAAAATATTTTCATGGCTTCCTAAAAGTGTTGTGGGCCCTAGGCACTGTACACTGTGATTAAGGATAATTGGCTCTGGTAGGGATAAAGCTAGCTTCTACACCCGTAGCCATGTCAGAGACTAGGCACAGGGGCCTATGAAATTTCTCTGTGAGCGCAGGCTGGGCTTGTAGCCCCCGAGAGCAGCAATTATCTAGTAACCTGTGATAGGTTACTTTTAATACAGTATTTTCATTTTGTTATCCCTGACCCTTCAGTAAAGTCTTTTAAATATTATGATCCTGACTTAGTTGGTCTATGGGGAATTAAGGAAAATATCTTTATCGGTCAGCGTTCTTGGTTGTAAGCAACAGAAGCTGACTTTAGCTGACTGAGTGGGAAAGGATTTTTATTAAAAGGTTTGAAGTAGTTCACAGAATGGTTGGAATATTTGGAACATTAAACTCAAGGCTAAGCTTTTAGGAAGAATGCCCAAAACCACATTCCATGAGCAGGTCTAAAGAGGAAAATGTTGCCACCACCAGGCACTAGAAGTTACAATTTACCCCATTGCAATTTTGTGCCAGGAAAGCAGTTGTACTCTTACTGCTATAGTCATTAGCCCCAATGTATTATTTGTGCCAAGAATTCAATCTTGCAGCCCCTGTACTGCTAGCACAGAGTGAGAGACTGAATGTTTCATTAATAATTATGTAAAAACACTTTGCCGCATATAAGACCAACCAAAATGTCTGAAAAGCAGAAAGTCAGGAGAAGAGGGAATTCTCAATTTCTCAAGAAGCCACAAATACCACGTAATATATATACTCAAGGAGCTCACAGTTTCTGAAGGAGAGAAACATATGCACAACTACTAGTAAAGCCACTCTCCTCTTTAATATAAATGAAATGCTGTGGGAGCAGAGAAGAGAAGACAATTTCAAACAAGGAGAATTTGAGTCTTATATCTTGAAGAATAAGCAGGATTTTGGTAAGCAGAGAATGAAACATTCCTGGATAAAGGGAACCAAGTGGGCAGATAAGCAGAGTTCAATTGCATGGTGTATTTGAGGAACTGTAAGTGGTCTACTGTGGGTGGTGGAGAGGCTGCGGTGAGGTGTGAGGCTGAAGAGGTTGATGACTATTATGTCATGTGAGCCTTACTTAAATATGAGCTCCGGAGTTCAAATTTTACTCTGGAAAGCCCATTGGAAGTTTTCGAAAACAGGACGTAATATGGTACTCAACTTCATCACTGTGCTTGACGTGGATTAATTATCCTAGGTTAGAGGAACAGTAAGAGACGCTGGGGAAGTGTTACAAGAGTTAGATGGACTTTGGACTAGCTTACTCCAAGGTGCTTTCTGACCATAAGACTTGATCATTGGAGAGAAAAAGACAATTGGCAGAGACAGCAAATACTGGCCAAAGTACTTCAGGAATAAGGTAATGAGAACCTGGACCTGGTGGTAATAGAGGGCGTGGAAAAGAATACACACATTTGAGAGACATATTTGAGAAAGAAAACCTGTGTTAGTGTCAGACTGAATGTGAGAAGTGAGAGAAAGGAGTCCAAAAATTCCACAGGGTGCTTGAGAACACAATACTCAGAGTCAATGTTCAGGGAGAGCTACGGCCCTGAAGTCGGTGGATTTGCTTGGATGCTTCTGAAAAGAAAAACTCTTGAGCTCTATTGTATTAAAACAGTTTTTTTTTTTTAAACTAGTGGAGAAAGCTTTAGCCCACCAGGAAGCTTGTCCTTCCCCAACAGATGGAGTTACAAAGCTTGAACTTGGTCGGGGGCAACTCTGTTCCATAGCAACTAAACCTAGCAAGACACGTAGCCATGAATTAGAATGGCATCCGGAATGTAACCCTTAAGTCCTGGTGTTTTGCTTTGTTCCCTCTGAAGATTCTATTCTAGATATGTTAATTCTGTTCTATCATTCCTACTGCCCCCTTTGCCCTTACAATTCCCAATCCTCTCTTTTTATAAGGCTACCACTTTTCATGTCTTGCACCTGGGAGAATACTAGTACCCATAAGGGAAGGTCAGAGAGGGTGTTCATTTGTGAAAAGGATAAAGAATTTTATTTCAGATGAGTTGAGTGTGAACTAAAGGCAAGAAATCTAGGTGCAAATTTCCAGCAGTAGATAGAAAACACAGATCTGAGCTCAAAAAAGAAATTGGAAATAGACGTACAGATTGCAAAGTCCTGGTCAAAAGCTGAGAGTTAAAGTTACTGAAGATTCCAATGGAAAGTGGTTATAGAGAGAGCCAGAGGGCTCTGCTGTGAAACTTGGAGCTTGGTCACCTCTGTGCAGTGTAGGGAGGAAAAAAGAGTGAAAGGATCCAAGAACAAAAGAGGCAGTGAAGACAGATGAGAGAAAATCCAGGAGACTGTAGCCTCATGAAAGCAAGGGAAACAGTTTCCAAAAAAAGAGGATCACAGTCCATATTAGTTAAAGTTTTTTAAGTTTAAGAGGTTTGCCAATAACGGGGAGGCCAAAAGAAAGACAAAAAAATAATATAGAATTCAATTAGGCAGAGAGGAGATTCTTACCAAGTCACAGTAACGTCTAAGGTTGTAAAATATGTTGCTTGTTTAAAAGGAAAAAAGGGTCTGTTTGAGGGCATATGCTCTGTCTGTTGGGATCTTCAGCAACTCTAACTCTCAGTTTCTGACTAGGACTTTCCAATCTGTATTTCTTTTTCTAACTTCCTTTCTGATTTCATTCTGTGTTTGATATCTATTTACTAGGTTGGAAGAAAGTGGGCAGGCAGGAGAATGACCATTACTGAAAGAAAGGGCTCAGGAAAGAGCCCTAACTTCATAGTCTCTGATAGACCTCAATCTATGGCATTTTTGTGCCCCAAATTTTAGGCCAAGTAGGATGGAAAATCTGCTACCTTTGGTTGGATAAGTGATTCTGTAACCCTGGGAATATATAGAAAATTATGATATAGCTCAGAAGTATTGAATTCCCATTTTTGTAGTAGTTTAGGGCTATGTTTTATAATATTGTGATGATCCATATGTGTTTGTTGATTATTTAAATGTTTAGATAAATCATGCTGTTTATTCTGTCAGATATTTGAAGTATTTGAAGATTATATAAAATTGGAAAACATAGTTTAAAATATTTTAGGGCAATTTAACTTTTTAAAACATAATTATTTGAATATTAGCCTAATAACAAGTAAAAGTGACCTTTTATACTTTAAATTATTCAATTTATAAATAGAATATGTTGAACTTAAAAATGAGGTTTAACTCTTAAAAAACATAGGGTAAAATATTTATAACATTGGATTTGGCAATGATTTTGTACATAGGACACCAGCAGCACAGGCAACAAAAGAAAAAATAGATAAACTAAACTTCATCAAAAATTTAAAACTTTTGTGCATCAAAGGACACTATCAAGAAAGTGAAAAGGAAAATCACCATGAGATACCACCTCACGCCTGTCAGAATGGCTATCATTAAAAAGAACACAAATAACAAATGTTAGCAAGGATGTGGAGAAAAGGGAACCCTCATACACTGTTAGTGGGAATGTAAATTGGTGCAGTCACTGTGGAAAACTATATGGAGGTTTCTCAAAAAACTAAAAATAGAACTACCATATGACCCAGCAATTCCACTTCTGGGTATATATCTGAAAAAACCCAAAAAATCCCACTAATTCGAAAGGATACATGCACCCCAATGTTCATGGCAGCATTATTTACAATTGCTAAGACATGGAAGCAATCTAAGTGTCCATCAACAGATAAATGGATAAAGAAGATGTGGTATATATATATACACAACAGAATACTACTCAGCCATAGAAAAGAATGAAATTTTGCCACTTGAAGCAACATGGATGGACTTGGAGGGCATTATGCTAAGTGAAATCAGACAGAGAAAGACAATTACTGCATTTTATCACTTATATGTGGAAACTAAAAAATACAAGAAACTAGTGAGTATAACAAAAAAGAAGCAGACTCATAGGTATAGAAAACAAACTAGTGGATATCAGTGGGGAGAGGAGGGGGGGCAACATAGGGGTAGGGGAATAAGAGGTACAAACTATTAGGGGTAAAATAAGCTACAAGGATATATTGTACAATACAGGGAATATAGCCAGTATTTTGTAATAACTATAAATGGAGTATAACCTTTAAAAATTGTGAATCACTATATTGTATACCTGTAACTTATAATATTGTACAGCAACTACAATCAAAAAAGAAAGTGAAAAGAATCTATAGAATTAGAGAAAATATTTGCAAATCATGTATCTGTTAAGAGATTAATATCTAGACTATGTAAAGAACTCCTACAACTCAACAGTGACAACAAAAACCCAATTAGAAAGTATAAAGATGTTTTAGGAGTGGAAAGGACTTCAATAGACATTTATCCAAAGAAGATATACACATGGCCAATAGGCACATTAAAAGATACTCAACATCACTGCTCATTAGGAAAATACAAATTGAAACCACAATGAGATACCACTTTAACCGATTATGACATCATTTATCAAAAAGTGAGAAATACCATTTGTCATCGGGAATGTGGAGAACTTGCAATCCTTATGCATTGCTGGTGGAAATGTAAAATGGTGTAGCTCTGTGGAAAACAGTTTAACAGGTCCTCAGAAGGTTGAACATAGAATTAACTATGATCCAGGGATTCCACACCTAGGTATATACCCTCAAAGAATTGAAAGCAGGGACTCAAACAGATACTTATACAACAGTGTTCACAGATGTATTATTCACAATAGCCAAAAGGTAGAAACAACCTAAATGTCCATCAACAGATGAATGGAAAAACAAATGTGGTATATATACACAATGGAATATTATTCAGCCCTAAAAAGGAACTAAATTGTGATAAATGCTACAACATGGAGGAACCTTGAAAATATCATGCTAAGTAAAATAAGCCAAGCACAAAAGGACAAATACTTATATGAGGCACCTAGAATAGTTAAATTCATAGAGACAGAAAGTAGAATGGAGCTTACCAGCAGAGATAGAGTGGAGCAGGCATACTTGTTTAATGGGTACAGAGATTCTGCTTGAGATGATGAAAAAGTTCTGGAAGTGCATAGTGGCAGTGGTGGTTATGCAATATCATGAAAGTACTAATGCCACTGAATTCTACACTTGAAAATGATTGAATGGTAACTTTTATGTTGCATGTATTTTACCACAATAAAAGATAAAATTACATTTTAAAAACCCCAGGGTTTTAAGATTTACAACTTTAACAAATGGAATCCTGATTTTAATACAAGTAATTGTAGATGGGTATCCCTTTCCAAATCAATCTTCCCTGGACAGTGATAATTATCAATTGACAAAACTGTGAACAGGGTCCAGGAGCAATTTGACTTCAGGAGTCAAGAGATTAGTTTAAGTTGTCTGAAGCGGGCAGAAGGCAGAAATCGGAGGCCAAAGAGAATATCAGCGGTGAGGAAATTGAAAGTATTTGATTTTAAACAGAGGAAATAGCCTATACTTAGAAGAAACATTTAGGTCAAGTGACAATGGTGTTTTAATTTAGAAAAGACTGCTGCCTATCTGAAGAGACAGAATGGGAAGAGATTGTAGATGGTGGAAATCAGGGTAAATGAGGTGAGGAGGATGGGGAGGACACAGGAAAGCAGTGGACGTTGGAAGGAGGAGCACTTATTCATCTAAGATGTGAAGGAAAAGAAAAAATGTAAGGATGTGTTAGAGATGCAAAGGAAGAAAAGCCAAAGAGATCATTTACCAATAACTTTGATCTCTATACAGCAGGAGGTTGGAGTTTAAATTATCTCTGCATAATGAGGAGTTGCTAGAATGTAAGACTTTGCATGGCCTGTTTCCTCTGTCCTGAAAGCTTTTCCCCATCAAATGGCTCATTCCTCATCTTCTCAGTGAGCCCAACCCTCACACCATGTCTAAAATCATCACCTGCTCCCTGCAGTCCCGAACTCCATTACCCTCTCCTTTTTCTTTTTTTCCATAGCTCTTCTCACTTTTAAACATTCTATGTATTTACTTACCGTATTTGTTTTCTCTTACCTATGACTCCCACTAGAATGTAAGGCCACTTGGACGGGGGTTTTTTGTGTCTCTTGTTTACTTAAAATGATGCAAGGTGCTCAATAAATATTTATTTATTTATTTTTATTATTTTTTAAATATATATATATATTTTTTGCTGCATTGGGTCTTTGTTGCTGCACACGGGCCTTCTCTAGTTGCAGTGAGCAGGGGCCACTCTTCGCTGTGCCGCGCAGGCTTCTCATTGCCGTGGCTTCTCTTGTTGCGGAGCACGGGCTCTAGGTGCACGGGCTTCAGTAGTTGTGGCATGAGGGCTCAGTAGTTGTGGCTCGTGGGCTCTAGAGAGCAGGCTCAGTAGTTGTGGCGCACAGGCTTAGTTGCTCCACGGCATGTGGGATCTTCCCAGGCCAGGGCTTGAACCCGTGTCCCCTGCATTGGCAGGCAGATTCTTAACCACTGTGTCACCAGGGAAGCCCAATAAATATTTTTTGAATGAATAAATAGAAAGGTTGATGTTGAATGGGGACAGGAAAAAAAGGAGAGACAGTTTTTAGAAAAGTCATAGTTGAAAGCAGGACTGATATTCAGTTGTTTCAAACCATACAGCTGTACTGGTTGTTTAAAATATTGACATGCTTTCATATCAGCTGGTAAATATCTGCTGCTCCTGCAACCTCGCTTCTCTCCCAGGTTGCCTCAATCAGCAACTAAAAGGTAAATACAGGGACTTCCCTGGTGGCACAGTGGTTAAAAATCCATCTGCCAATGCAGGGGACATGGGTTTGAGCCCTGGTCCGGGAAGATCCCACATGTGGCGGAGCAGCTAAACCTGTGCTCCACAACTACTGAGCCCGTTTGCCATAACTACTGAAGGCTGCATGCCACAACTACTGAAGCCTGCGTGCCTAGAGCCCATGCTCCGCAACAAGAGAAGCTGCCGCAATGAGAAGCCCGCGCACGGCAACGAAGAGTAGCCCCCGCTCGCCACAACTAGAGAAAGACTGCACGCAGCATCGAAGACACAGTGCAGCCAAAATAAAAGTAAATTTTTTTAAAAGGAGGTAAATACAGGGTGCAGCTGGGATTCTCTCTCAGACCTTGCTGTATCAGTTCAAGGATGGTGCCTCTGCTATAGTAGTTAAAATTTTTGAATATTATCCCCAATATAGACAGTGCTAAGGAATCAGTAAGAGATGACCCAAAAGATTCCTGGGCAGCAGTATGGGCTCTGTGGAGGTGACAAGTGTGAATTTAGAGAAAGCAACATCAACAAAGTTCACTGACTTTTTCCAGCAACATTTGTCAGCTTGGGGACCAGCATGCAGAAAGTGGCAACAAAGATAATCCAGGAAGGTCAGATGCAGTCAGAAGAGTACAGGGGCTAGAGATTTAAGGTGCTAGGAGGAAGCTTCTTTGGCATGGTCGATAACGGAATCCAGCTTAAGGGTTATATGTTCTTAGGAGACTAACAGGTTAGACAACTTGGGAGGGCTCTGGTGTTGAGAGAATCCAGAATGGGGGTCACCCTACCATCCAACTAATCTGAGCTTTGCGGCTAAAAGGGCAGAGAGATAGTGTCTACTTCAGCAATTTTTTTTTCCTGCTGTAACAGATCTGAGGAACTTGTCATTTCAATATCATATTGAGACAGAACCTCTTTATCGTGGGTTGTCTTGAACATTATAGGAAATAGCATAATCATATGATATGGTGCCTGCCCTCAAGATGTTTATCATCTAGTGGGAGAGAAGAGATTGATATTCTTCAAACAACGTATGTCACTTGTAAGATTGTGTATTATAGATTATAAATATGATTTGACTTAAAATTCTATGAAACCAATGTAAAAACAGTGGGTAGTAGACAGCATCTAGTAATCATCCAATTTACTCCTGGACTCCATCACCAGTATATACTATGGTTTCAGATTCCCTAGAGAATTCTGCCTGCCAGTGAAAGTGCTGCCTTGAAATTGTGTTGTAAAGTGTTCAGACCCATTTCAAATGTAATGCATGTTATCATTGCTGTGATTAGCACCCATACAAGCTCCTGACCACCACCATGCCCATTCCAAATTTCCTCTTTGGAAAGACCAGCCCTGGTAATAATTATTGCTTGGCCAGTAACCATTTCTGTACCTTTCCTTTCATTTTTGGCTTGTTGTTTGCTTGAATATTATTAGCAATCTGTAAAACATATCCTGCTTTAATTTCTACTCTTGAATCATGCCATAATCTGTGTGATTTTAATTTAACTAGTGCCTGCTTTTCAGTCTAGATACATGCTTGCCTTGCAATAATAGGTGATACCATCTCTACATAGGAATATGCTTATTAAAGCTCTCGTTGAAAGTACCATATTTTTGTGAGAAACTATGTAGCAATAGCTCTGCTTGTATTTGGGTGGGATGGAGGGAACAATATAGTTCTTCCTTAGCTTTTTATAATTAGAGATATTTGTGTGAAAATAGAATCTCTGTTGCCTGAGTGTTGCTCAGCTCCTGCTGGTCAGTTCTCACTCACAGGCATCTTCCTTTGTGGTGTAATAGTCAGTTGCTGTGGAGATGATTATCCTGTCATGGAGAAAAGAGACTTATGAATTTAAATGAAGAATGAGCAGCAGGAGCAAAAGAACTCTGCCAAAAGCCAGGATTTCATCCAATTTAGTTTTCTCTTGCCTTTTAAATATATATCATAAAGTTGGATGTATCAACTTAAACACTACAGGTTCAGGATTAATTAAGAATAATGACAGAAGAAAATTTAAAAGAAAAGCAAAATATAATGCTGACATTCTATAGGAAACAAGAAGGAGCTCAATTTAAAGAAAACTCAGCAATAATAAACAGATACTATTGGACCTTACCACCATGGTTTAGATGAACAAACTATTTGGACAGCTCTACTGCAGCATCAAAAACAACTTGTGATGAGTTGTTGAGATAATTTAAGCATGCAACAAGTAGGAAATAGAATGTAGAGTTAGAAGAGAACAGACTTTATAGCAAGAAGAGCTGGATTGAATATCACTTAGAAATCACTGATTCTAGGCGGGCCAGTTGACCTCTGAACTTCATAAATTTCATCAACGATGAAATTGGGATAAGTTTGTAGAGTTATTTTCTGGGCTGTTCAACTGGTATGGACTCATATGGCCATACCAGCTGTGTACAGCCCATGTCTGTTCTGATTGTTCGTTACATTCATTCTGATATGTCAGTGCCCATTCTGTACTACTTATTAAATACTCTGAATATTATCTATGTTAGTCGGGACAGGATGGGCTATGCTGAAGTTATAAATTGTGAAATCTTAGCTGTTTAACACAAATTATATTTTTTGCTTTCATAGATTCCTATGTGGATGTGACAGCTGTGCTCCCTCTTGTGATTAATAGCTTCCAATCCAGGAATGTTATAGCAGGAGAGGTATGGAGGACCTCCATATCGGCTTTTAACTTCCTTGGCCTTTAGAGACAAATTGTTTCTACTCAGTCCATTGCCCAGAACTAGTCACATGGCCCTAATCTATCTGCAAGGGAGTCTGGGAAATGCAGAGGAGGTTATAGAGTCATTGTTGAGCACTGTCTTTGCCACATCACCCCTTGTTTTGTGAGGATTAGATGAGATGATGTATATTTACAATTGTACCTGATGAGGCAGGTCAGATCACAAAGGCTGATTCAGGTTTAAAGCTTGGTTTGAATGACGAGTTGGTTGAGATCATTTTCATTTTCATCTGTAACCAGCAAAGAAGCAGAAGAAAGGATACATGCGAAATTGATCAAGAATACAGGGAAGTGCATGTTGAACCTGCCTTGTTCCTTATGGAAGCATGTCTCACATTCAGCTCATGTCTCAGCAGCCCATGTAGGGGAGGAATTTGTGAGGTCAGAGGAGCCCAGAACAGAGGGTTGCTGCCTTTCCACCATTTTAGGCTGCGCTGGATCATGGTAGTATGATGAATGATGGGAGAAGTCAACATGTAAAGACCCACTCTGTTGGCATAAAGGGATTTCTTGCTGAGTCATAGTTACATATTACATAATTTATTCCTTACTGCAACTTTGGGGCTGCATTAATTAGAATTTCCTGAGTTCCTACTTTATGTCTGTGGTAGAATTACACTGGGTGCTATGGGGGATGTTAAAGAAAAAGAAATCCTAGTCTTTTCTCATAAGGAATTTATAATCTAGGAGATTAAGTCACTAACAGTAAAGAAGTCAACTCAGTAAAGGGCAAAAATATACTGTGAAAGAAAGACAATTTAAAAATAGGGCAACGTAAGACTCAAAGATATAGAGAACAAACTAGTGGTTACTAGTGGGGAGAGGGAAGAGGAGAGGGGCAATATAGGAATAGGGTATTTTGCAAAAGGGTTATTATGAGATTATATGAAATCATGTGTGTGAAACTTTTGAAGATTGGAAAGCACTGTAGAATTTAAAGAACCTTTCATTCAATAAAATTAAAAAAAATAAAAATAAAAGTAGGGCAGCATATAAGATTGATTTAGAGGTACAAATGACAAAAAAGTAAATGAAAGGAGAGAATAATTACTAGGAAAGTTAGTAGAAGTCAGGCAGCATTAATTCTCTGTGGACAGTTAAAGAACATTTCAGTTTAGTTTCAGGTACCAAAGCCAAGAAGCGCAAAGAATTTCAGATCATATTTAATAACACAACTGGTCTCGGAGGGAGAAGAAATTTCAACCCAGTTGCTATGGACTAGGTTACACCAGGAGTAGCCTGGATGTTGTGGGAATGTAATATACACAAGGTATACCCTGGGGCTTCCCGGAAATCCCTAGGAATACTGGAGAGACAGAACTGAGGTCTTGCAGTTACCCAGAGAGGGGCTGATGAGAAAAAAATGTTGGACATTAATACAGTAATACCAATAGGTTACAGGTATATTTGGATTATATTACAATTGCAATTGTTATCTGCATATAGTTCAAATCTTAATATTGTATTGTAAGCATTTTCCCATATTCTGAAATATTACTTTAAATATCATTTGTAATGGACAGAAAATAATATTTCTCAAGTGTTAGATAACGTGCTAAATGTTTAGAAGCATACATTCTTTCTTCTTTTTTTTTTTTTTAAACATCTTTATTGGGGTATAATTGCTTTACAATGGTGTGTTAGTTTCTGCTTTATAACAAAGTGAATCAGCTATACATATACATATGTTCCCATATGTCTTCCCTCTTGAGTCTTTCTCTTTTTAATTAAAAAATTTGTTTTTAATTTTTGGCTGTGTTGGTCTTTGTTGCTGTGCACACTTTTCTCTAGTTGCGGCGAGCGGGGCTACTCTTCTTTGCGGTGCACGGGCTTCTCATTGGGTGGCTTCTCTTGTTGCAGAGCACGGGCTCTAGGCACGCAAGCTTCAGTAGTTGTGGCACTTGGGCTCAGTAGTTGTGGCTCGCAGGCTTTAGAGCGCAGGGTCAGTAGTTGTGGCCCACGGGCTCAGTTGCTCCACGGCATATGGGATCTTCCCAGACCAGGGCTCGAACCCGTGTCCCCTGCATTGGCAGGCAGATTCTTAACCACTGAGCCACCAGGGAAGCCCACATATGTTCTTTCATTTAATTTTTATATCTATATGAAGTAGGTATAATTATCAACACTTTGTAGATGAAAAATATGAGGCTAGAAAATATTAAAGTCACACAGCAAGTAAGGATCAAACCTTAGTTTGTCTGATTTGGAAACCACTCCTCTAACTAGCATATTATACTGCCTTTCCTACTGTATGTTATCATGTCGATGTGCCATCAGTGAATAAAATAAAATCCTGGGCTTCCCTGGTGGCGCAGTGGTTGAGAGTCCGCCTGCCGATGCAGGAGACACGGGTTCGTGCCCCGGTCCGGGAAGATCCCACATGCTGCGGAGCGGCTAGACCCGTGAGCCATGGCCACTGAGCCTGCACGTCCGGAGCCTGTGCTCTCCAACAGGAGAGGCCACAACAGGGAGAAGCCCGCGTACCGTAAAAAAAAAAAAATCCTTATTGTTGCATTTAAGTTGCTTCAATTTTTTTTAATATCAATAATTTATGGTGAATATCCTTACACATAATCTTGTGTACATAAGATTTACATACATCCTTACACCTGAATCTCTTTAACAGTGACTATTTCTGTAGGACAAACTCCTTAAAGAGGAAATACTTCTCATGAAAACAGTTTAAACATTTGAAAGTTTTTGATAACATAATAAAATTTTCCAACTGAAAAGTTTTATCAACTATACTTTCACCTATAATGTATAAAAGTTACTGTTTCCCTGAAATCTTCACACAATGGAGACTGTATCTTTAGAATTTTTGGTTGATCTAACAGCAAAACCTCAAGAATTCGGAGTCCCCAATAATTGGCTAGATCTGTGGTCTTCTAGAAGCCCTAGGTGTTCCTCATTTAGTATTAGTATTTAATGTAATAACAAATGATGCAGTAATTAATTATAACCCATTTGCATATTTAACGTTAGCCCCTCTTGAACCACAAAAACAAATTTATATTAAGAATTTCATGTTAAGTTCCTGAAATTTATTTAATTCAGGTCAGCAGCATTGCTCAGCCAAAGACAGTTACTGGTCCATCAGGAGACTTTTGACTAATCCATATGTGAAATTCCTTCTATGAAGGAGAGAAAAAAAAAAAAGCACTATTCTTTTTTTCCCCAGTTTTGTTGAGATATAATTGACCTATATAGGTTTAAAGCATAATAATCTGACTTACATACATCATAAAATGATTACCACAATAAGTTTAATGAATATCCAACATCTCATATAAATACAAAATTAAAGAAATAGAAAAAATTTTTTCCTTGTGATGAGAACTCAGGATTTACTCTCAACTTTCATATAGAACATACAGCAGTGTTCATTATATTGATCTGGTTGTACGTTACATTCCTAGTACTTAGTCATAGCTGGAAGTTTGTACCATTTGACTGCTTTCATCCAATTTCCCCTCCTTCCACCCCGTCACCTCTGGTTACCACAAATCTGATCTCTTTTCCTGTGTTTGTTGTTTCTTTGTTTGTTATTAAAGTATAATTGACCTACAACACTATGTTAATTCCTCTTGAACCACTACTATGTTATACAACATAGTGATTCAATATTCTATACATTTCAAAATGATCACCATGATACATCTAGTTACCATCTGTCCTAAAAAGATATTATGTAATTATTGACTGTATTCCAAACACTGTACATTTCATACCATGACTCATTTATTTTGCAACTGGAAGTTTGTACCTTTTAACCTCCCTCATGTATTTCTCTCCTCTCCCCAATGCGCTCTCCCATCTGGCAACCACCTATTTGTACCTATGACTCTGTTTCTCTTTTGTTATTTGTGTTTTTTTAGATTCCACATATAACTGAAATCATATGGTACTTGTCTTTGTCTGACTTCTAGGTCCATCCATGTTGTCTCAAATGGCAAAATTTCGTTCTTTTTTCTGGCTGAGTAATATTCCATTGCATATGTGTATACCACATCTTCTTTGTCCATTCATCTATTGATGGGCACTTGGGTTGCTTCCATATCTTGGCTGTTGTAAAAAATGCTGTGGTGAACATAAGGATGCATATATTTTTTCGAATTAGTGTTTTCATTTTCTTTGGATAAAAACCTAGGAGTGGAATTGCTAGATTGTATGGTAGTTCTGTTTTTAATTTTTTGAGGAACTTCCATATTGTTTTCCATAGTGGCTGCACCAATTTACACTCCCACTAATGATGCACAAAAGTTCCTTTTTTTCCACATCCTTGCCAACACTTGTTATTTGTTATCTATTTGATAATAGCCATTCTAACAGGTATCAGGGAGTATCTCACTGTGGTTTGATTTCCATTTCCCTGATGAGTAGTAATGTTGAGCATTTTTTCATGTGCCTGTTGGCCATTTGTGTGTCTTCTTTTGGAAAAATGTATGCTCATATCCTCTGCCTACTTTTTTTTAAAGCAATAAAATACCACTTTATTTTTAAAAAATGTTACTGAAGTACAGCTGATTTACAATGTTGTGTTAGTTTCAGGTGTACAGCAAAGTGAGTCAGTTATACATATACATATATCTACTCTTTTTTAGATTCTTTTCCCATATAGCCCTGCCTACTTTTTAATTGGGTTGTTTGTTTTCCTGCTTTTGAGTTGTATGATTCTTTCTATATTTTGGATATTAATCCCTTATTGGATATATTATTTGCAAATATCTTCTCCCATTCAGTAGACAGCCTTTCCATTTTGTTGATAGTTTCCTTTGCTGTGCAAAAGCTTTTTAGTTTGTTGCAGTCCCATTTGTTTATTTTTACTTTTGTTTCCTTTGCCTGAGAAGACATATCCCCCAAAATATTACTAAGATCCATGTCAAAGATTGTACTGCCTATTTTTTATTCTAGGAGTTTTATAGTTTCAGGTCTTACATTTAAGTCTTTAATTCATTTGAATTTATTTTTGTGCATGGTGTGAGAGAGTAGTCCACTTTAATTTTTTGCATGTAGCTGTCCAGTTTTCCCAACACCATTTATTGAAGAGGCTGTCTTTTCCCATTGTATATTCTTGCCCCCTTTGTTGTAGATTGCCCACATAGATGTGGGTACATTTCCGGGCTCTCTATTCTGTTCCACTTATCTCTGTGTCTGTTTTAGTGCCCATACCATACTGTTTTGGTGACTAGCTTTGTGTTATAGTTTGAAATAAGGGAGCGTGATACCTCCAGCTTTATACTCCTTTCTCAAGATTGTTTCGGCTATTCAGATCTTTTGTGTTTCCATACAAATTTTAGATTTATTTGTTCTAGTTCTGTGAAAAGTGTCGTTTGTATTTTGATAGGTTTTGCATTGAATCTGTAGATTGCTTTGGTAATATGGTCTTTTTAACAATATTCTTCCAATCCATGAGCATGGTAAATCTTTCCATCTATTTGTTTTGTCTTCAGTTTCTTTAATCAGTGCCTTATAGTTTTTAGAGTACAGGTCTTTTACCTCCTTAGTTAGATTTGTTCCTAGGTATTTTATTCTTTTTGATGAGACTGAAAATGGGATTTTATTTTCAATGTAAACTAACTCTCTTATTTAAAATTCTTTTTTCCCCAGTTTCATTGAGAAATAATTGACATATATCACTGTATAAGTCTACGGTGTACAGCAGGATGGTTTTATTTACATATATTATGAAATAATTACAATAGGTTCAGCTAACACCCATCTTCTCATATAGATACAATAAACAGGGAAGAAAGAAAAAAGGAAAAAACCTTTCTCCTTTTGATGACAATTCATAGGATTTACTCTCTTCACAACTTTCCTACATAACACAGCAGTGTTACCTATAGTCGTCATGTTTTACATTACATCCCTAGTACTTATTTATCTTTATTTTTTTAACATCTTTCTTGGAGTATAATTGCTTTACATTGTTGTGTTAGCTGCTGCTGTATAACAAACTGAATCAGCTATACATATACATATATCCCCATATCCCCTCCCTCTTGAGTCTCCCTCCCACCCTCCCTATCCCACCCTCCAAGTGGTCACAGAGCACCGAGCTGATCTCCCTGTGCTATGCAGCTGCTTCCCACTAGCTATCTATTTTACATTTGGTAGTGTATATATGTCCACGCCACTCTCACTTCGTTCCAGCTTACCCTTCCCCTACCTTATGTCCTCATGTCCATTCTCTACATTTGCGTCTTTATTCCTGTCCTGCCCCTAGGTTCTTCAGAACCTTTTTTTTTTTTTAGATTCCATATATATGTGTTAGCATATGGTATTTGTTTTTCTCTGACTTAATTCACTCTGTATGACAGACTCTAGGTCACTACTATATGTGACCTAGAGTCCACCTAGGACTCACTACACCACCTCACTACAAATAACTCAATTTCGTTTCTTTTTATGGCTGAGTAATATTCCATTGTATAAAAGTGCCACATCTTCTTTATCTATTCATCTGTCAGTGGACACTTAGGCTGCTTCCATGTCCTGGGCTAATGTAAATAGTGCCATGATGAACATGGTGTTACACGACTCTTTTTGAATTATGGTTTTCTCAGGGTATATGCCCAGTAGTGGGATTGCTGGGTCCTATGGTAATTCTATTTTTAGTTTTTTAAGGAACCTCCATACTGTTCTCCGTAGTGGCTGTATCAATTTACATTCCCACCAACAGTGCAAGAGGGTTCCCTTTTCTCCACACCCTCTCCAGCATTTATTGTTTGTAGACGTTTTGAAGATGGCCAATCTGACTGGTGTGAGGTGATACCTCATTGTAGTTTTGATTTGCATTTCTCTAATGATTAGTGACATTGAGCATCCTTTCATGGTTTGTTGGCAATCTGTATATCTTCTTGGGAGAAATGTCTATTTAGGCCTTCTACCCATTTTTGGATTGAGTTGTTTGTTTTTTTGATATTGAGCTCCATGTGCTGCTTGTATATTTTGGAGATTAATCCTTTGTGTGTTGATTCCTTTGCACATATTTTTTCCCATTCTGAGGGTTGTAGTGACAGCTTTACTTCTTCTTTTCCAATTTGGATTCCTTTAATTTCTTTTTTTTCTGTGATTGTTGTGGTTAAAACTTCCAAAACTATGTTGAATAATAGTGTTGAGTGTGGGCAGCCTTGTCTTGTTCCTGATCTTAGTGGTAATGGTTTCAGTTTTTAACCACTGAGAACGGTGTTGGCTGTGGATTTGTCATATATGGCCTTTATTATGTTGAGGTAAGTTCCCTCTATGCCTGCTTTCTGGAAGGTTTTTATCATAAATGGGTATTGAATTTTGTCAGAAGATTTTTCTGCATCTATTGAGATGATCGTATGGTTTTTCTCCTTCAATTTGTTAATATGGCTTATCACATTGATTGATTTGCATATACTGAAGAATACTTGCATTCCTGGGATAAACCCCACTTGATCATGGTATATGATCCTTTTAATGTGCTGTTGAATTCTGTTTGCTAGTATTTTGTTGAGGTTTTTTGCATCTGTGTTCATCAGTGATATTGGCCTGTAGTTTTCTTTCTTTGTGACATCTTTGTCTGGTTTTGGTATCAGGGTGATGGTGGCCTTGTAGAGTGAGTTTGGGAGTGTTCTTCCCTGTGCTATATTTTGGAAGAGTTTGAGAAGGATAGGTATTACCTTTTCTCTAAATGTTTGTTAGAATTCGTGCGGCATGTGGGATCTTCCCAGACCAGGGCTCGAACCCGTGTCCCCTGCATTAGCAGGCAGATTCTCAACCACTGCGCCACCAGGGAAGCCCCTGGAAGATTCTTAATCACAGTTTCAATTTCAGTTTAAATTGAATCGCAGTTCAATTCAGACCAATCACATTGGTCTGTTTATATTTTCTATTTCTTCCTGGTTCAGTCTCAGAAAGTTGTGCTTTTCTAAGAATTTGTCCAGTTCTTCCTGTTGTCCATTTTATTGGCATATAGTTGCTTGTAGTAATCTCTCATGATGCTTTGTATTTCTGCAGCATCAGTTGTTACTTCTCCTTTTTCATTTCTAATTCTGTTGATTTGAATCTTCTCCCTTTTTTTCTTGATGAATCTGGCAAATGGTTTATGAATTTTGTTTACCTTCTCAAAGAACCAGCTTTTAGTTTCATGGATCTTTGCTATCGTTTCCTTCATTTCTTTTTCATTTATTTCTGAACTTATCTTTATGATTTCTTTCCTTCTACTAACTTTGGGCTATTTTTGTTCTTCTTTCTCTAATTGCTGTAGGTGTAAGTTTAGATTGTTCATTTGAGATGTTTCTTGTTTCTTGAGGTAGGATTGTATTGCTATAAAATTACCTCTTAAAACTGCTTTTGCTGCATTCCATAGGTTTTGGGCCGTTATGCTTTCACTGTCATTTGTTTCTCGGTATTTTTTGATTTCCTCTTTGATTTCTTCAGTGATCTCTTGGTTATTGAGTAGTGTATTGTTTAGCCTTCATGTGTTTGTATATTTTACAGATCTTTTCCTGTAATTGATATCTAGTCTCATAGCGTTGTTGTCAGAAAAGATACTTGATATGATTTCAATTTTCTTAAATTTACCAAGGCTTGATTTGTGACCCAAGATGTGATCTATCCTGGAGAATGTTCAATGAACACTTGAGAAGAAAGTGTATTCTGCTGTTTTTGGATGGAATGTCCTATAAATATCAATTAAGTCCATCTTGTTTAATGTATCATTTCAAGCTTGTGTTTCCTTATTTATTTTCATTTGGGATGATCTGTACATTGGTGTAAGTGAGGTGTTAAAGTCCCCCACTATGACTGTGTTACTGTTGACTTCCCCTTTTATGGCTGTTAGCATTTACCTTATGTATTGAGGTGCTCCTGTGTTGGGTGCATAAATATTTACAATTGCTATATCTCCTTCTTGGATTGATCCCTTGATCATTATGTAGAGTCCTTCTTTGTTTCTTGTAATAGTCTTTATTTTAAAATCTATTTTGTCTGATATGAGAATTGCTACTCCAGCTTTCTTTTGATTTCCATTTGCATGGAATATCTTTTCCATTCCCTTACTTTCAGTCTGTATGTGTCCCTAGTTCTGAAGTGGGTCTCGTGTAGACAACATATATACGGGTCTTGTTTTTGTATCCATTCAGCCAGTCTATGTCTTTTGGTTGGAGCACTTAATCCATTTACATTTAAGGTAGTCATCGATATGTATGTTCCTATTACCATTTTCTTAATTGTTTTGGGTTTGTTACTGTAGTTCTTCTGTTTCTCTTGTGTTTCCTGCCTAGAGAAGTTCCTTTAGCATTTGTTGTAAAGCTGGTTTGGTGATGCTGAATTCTCTTAGCTTTTGCTTGTCTGTAAAGGTTTTAATTTCTCCATTGAATCTGAATGAGATCCTTGCTGGGTAGAGTAATCTTCATTGTAGGTTTTTCCCTTTCATCACTTTAAATATGTCCTGCCATTCCCTTCTGACTTGCAGTTTCTGCTAAAATATCAGCTGTTAACGTTATGGGGATTCCCTTGTATGTTATTTGTTGTTTTGCCCTTGCAGCTTTTCATATTTTTTTCTTTGTGTTTAATTTTTTTTTTTTTTTTTGTGGTACGCAGGCTCTCACTGTTGTGGCCTCTCCTGTTGTGGAGCACAGGCTCCGGACACGCAGGCTCAGCGGCCATGGCTCACAGGCCTAGCCACTCCACGGCATGTGGGATCCCCCTGGACCAGGGCACGAACCTGTATCCCCTGCATCAGCAGGCGGACTCTCAACCACTGTGCCACCAGGGAAGCCCTGTGTTTAATTTTTGATACTTTGATTAATATGTATCTTGGTGTGTTTCTCCTTGGATTTATCCTGTATGGGGCTCTCTGCACTTCCTGGACTTGATTGATTATTTCCTTTCCCATATTAGGGAAGTTTTCAACTATAATCTCTTCACATATTTTCTCAGTCCCTTTCTTTTTCTCTTCTTCTTCTGGGACGCCTGTAATTCGAATGTTGGCGCATTTTATGTTGTCCCAGAGGTCTCTGAGACTGTCCTCAATTCTTTTCATCCTTTTTTCTTTTTACTGTTCTGCAGTAGTTTTTTCCAATATATTATCTTCAGGGTCACTTATCCTTTCTTCTGCCGCAGTTATTCTGCTATTGATTCCTTCTTGAGAATTTTTAATTTCATATATTGTGTAGTTCATCATTGTTTGTTTGCTCTCTAATTCCTCTAGGTCCTTATTCAATGTTTCTTGTATTTTCTCCATTCTATTTCCAAGATTTTGGATCATCTTTACTATCATTAGTCTGAATTCTTTTTCAGGTAGACTGCCTATTTCCTCTTCATTTGTTTGGTCTGGTGGGTTTTTACTTTGCTCCTTCATCTGCTGTGTATTTCTCTATCTTCTCATTTTGCTTAGCCTACTGTGTTTGGGGTCTCCTTTTCGCAGGCTGCAGGTTCGTAGTTCCCATTGTTTTTGGTGTCTGCCCCCAGTGGGTAACGTTGGTTCAGTGGATTGTGTAGGCTTCCTGGTGGAGGGGACTGGTGCCTGTGTTCTCGTGGATGAGGCTGGATCTTGTCTTTCTGGTGGGCGGGACCACGTCTGGTGGTGTGTTTTGGGGTGTTTGTGAACTTATTATGATTTTGGGCAGCCTCTCTTCTAATGGGTGGGGTTGTGTTCCTGTCTTGCTAGTTGTTTGACATAGTGTGTCCATCACTGTAGCTTTCTGGTCGTTGAGTGGAGCTGAGTCTTAGCATTAAGACAGAGGTCTCTGGGAAAGCTCTTGCTGATTGATATTACTTGGGGCTGGGAGTTCTCTGGTGGACCAATGTCCTGAACTCCACTCTCTCACCTAAGAGGCTCAGGCCTGACACCCGGCCAGAGCACCAGGACGCTGTCAGCCACATGGCTCAGAAGAAAAGGAAGAAAAAAAAAAGAAAGAAAGAAAGAAGAAAAATAAATAAATAAAATAAAGTTATTAAAATTAAAAATTGTTAAATTATTAGAAATAAAAAATTAAAATGTAATAAAAAAGAAGAAAGAAAGAAGGGAGCAACCTAACCAAAAAACAAATCCACGAATGATAACAAGTTCTAAAAACTATCCTTAAAAAAAAAAAAGGACAGACAGAACCCTAGGACAAGTAGTAAAAGCAAAGGTATACAGACAAAAATCACACAAAGAAGCATAGACATACACACTCACAAAAAGAGAAAAAGGAAAAAAAATATATATAAAAGGAAGAGAGCAACCAACTCAATAAACAAGTCTACCAATGATTATAAGCTCTAAATAGTAAACTAAGATAAACATAAAACCAGAAACTAGTTAGATGCAGAAAGCAAACCCCAAGTGTACAGTTGCTTGCAAAGTCCACTGCCTCAATTTTGGGATGATTTCTTGTCTATTCAGGTATTCCAGAGATGCAGGGTACATCAAGTTAATTGTGGAGATTTAATCTGCTGCTCCTGAGACTGCTGGGAGAGATTTCCCTTTCTCTTCTCTGTTTGCACAGCGCCTGGGACTCAGCTTCAGATTTGGCCCCACCTCTGCGCATAGGTCGCCTGAGGGTGTCTGTTACCCACCCAGACAGGATGGGGTTAAAGTAGCAGCTGATTAGGGCGCTCTGGCTCACTCAGGCCGGGAGGAGGGAGGGGTACAGAATGTGGGGCGAGCCTGCGGCAGCAGAGGCCAGCATGACATTGCAACAGCCTGAGCCGCAGCATGTGTTCTCCCAGGGAAGTTGTCCCTGGATCACGGGACCCTGGCAGTGGCGGGCTGCACAGGCTCCCGGGAGGGGAGGTGTGGATGATGACCTGTGCTGGCACACAGGCTTCTTGGTGGCTACAGCAGCAGCCTTAGTGTTTCATGCCCCTCTCTGGGGTCCACACTGATAGCCGTGGCTCGCACCTGTCTCTGGAACTCGTTTAAGCAGTGCTCTGAATCCCCTCTCCTCGCACACCCAGAAACAATGGTCTCTTGCCTCTTCTGCAGTTCCAGACTTTTTCCCAGACTCCCTCACGGCTAGCTGTGGCACACTAGCCCCCTTCAAGCTGTGTTCATGCAGCCAACCCCAGTCCTCTCCCTGGGATCTGACCTCTGAAGCCCAAGCCTCAGCCCCCAGCCCCCACCCGCCCCAGCTGGTGAGCAGACAAGCCTCTCAAGCTGGTGAGTGCAGGTCGGCACCGATCCTCTGTCGGGAATCTCTCCGCTTTGCCCTCTGCACCTCTGTTGCTGCGCTGTCCTCCATGGCACCAAAGCTTCCCCCCGACCCCCACCGTCTCTGCCAGTGAGGGGGCTTCCTAGTGCGTGGAAAGTTTTCTTTCTTCACAGCTCCTTCCCAGAGGTGCAGGTCCCATCCCTATTCTTTTGTCTCTGTTTTTTCTTTTTTCTTTTGCCTTCCCACTTACATGGGGAATCTTTTGCTTTTTGGGAAGTCTGAGGTCTTCTGCCAGTGTTCAGTAGGTGTTCTGTAGGAGTTATTCCACATATAGATGTATTGTTGATGTATTTGTGAGGAAGAAGGTGATCTCCACGTCTTAATCCTCTGCCATCTTGAAGGTCCTCTCCTTATTTACCTTATGAATGGGAGTTTGTACCTTTTGACCACCTTCCTCCAATCTCCCCTCCCCCCACGCTCTGTCTCTGTTAACCACAAGTTTGATCTCTTTTTCTATGAGTTTGCTTTTTTGTGTCTTATTTTAAATTCCACATATAAGTGACATCATATAGTATTTTTCTTTCTCTGAGTTATTTCACTTAACATAATGTACTCAAGGTGTAAATGGGATTGTTTTAATTTCGCCTTCTGATAGTTCATTGTTAGTGTATAGAAATACAAGAGACTTATATATATTAACTTTGTATCTTGCAACTTTACTGAATTCATTAATAAGATCTAGTAGGTTTTGGTGGTGTCTTTAGGAGTTTCTGCAGAGAGTATCATGTCATCTGCAAACAGTGACAGTTTTACATTTTCTTTTTCAATTTGGATTTCTTTTTCTTTTCTGATTGCTTTGACTAGGACTTCCATACTATGTTGCATAAGTGTGGTGAGAGTGGGCATCCTTGTTTTGTTCCTGATCTTGGAGGAAATGCTTCCAGCTTTTCACTATTGAGTATGATGTTAGCTGTGGGCTTGTCATATACGGCCTTTATTATATTGAGGTATGTTTCCTCCATACTCACTTTGTTGAGAGTTTTTATTATAAGTGGATGCTGAATTTTGTTAAAAGCTTTTTCTGCATCTATTGAGGTGATCATATGTTTTTTATTGTTCAATTTGTTGATGTGTTGTACAACATTGATTGATTTGTGGATATTGAACCATCCTTGCATCCCTGAGATAAATCCCACTTGATCATGGTGCATGATTCTTTTTTTTTAATGTTTTAAAATTACATTTAAGTAACATAGTGATACGTTTATTCATGGTATACACCATTTAAAAGAAATAAATAATTTGGTTATGTTCCTGAATTTTCATGAGGTGAAATTCCATCACAATCCTTGAGTAACTGAAACTCAGTGATTTTTAGAGCCATCCAATTATAGGAATTCAGTGCAATTATTTTTCTAATAAAGTTAGTTTTCACTTACATGTGTCTGTCATTTCCTGTTGATATTAGGATTTATTTAAATTAAATTAAATTAATTTATTTTTATACAGAAGTTTCTTATTAGTTATCTATTTTATACATAGTAGGGTATATATGTTAATCCCAGTCTCCCAGTACATCCCACCCCCACACACATACACACGCACTTCCCCCTTTGGTGTCCATGTTTGTTCTGTACATCTGTGTACCTATTTCTGCCTTGCAAACCAGCTCATCTGTACCATTTTTCTAGATTCCTCATATATGTGTTAATATACGATATTTGTTTTTCCCTTTTCTGCAACTTTACCACATTCGATTAGCTCTGGTAGTTTTCTGGTGGCATCTTTAGGATTCTCTATGTATAGTATCATGTCATCTGCAAACAGTGACATTTTTGCTTCTTCTTTTCCAATTTATATTCCTTTTATTTTTTTTTCTTCTCTGATTGGCTAGGACTTCCAAAACTCTGTTGAATAATAGTGGTGACAGTGGACATCCTTGTCGTGTTCCTGATCTTAGGAAATCTTTTTAGTTTTTCACCATTGAGAATGATGTTTGCTGTGAGTTTGTCATATATGGCCTTTATTATGTTGAGGTAGGTTCCCTCTATGCCCACTTTTTGGAGAGTTATAAATGGGGGTTGAATTTTGTCAAAATCTTTTTCTGCATCTATTGAGATGATCATAAGTTTTTTTGTTTTTTTGTTTTTTGTTTTTGTAGTATGTGGGCCTCTCACTGTTGTGGCCTCTCCCATTGTGGAGCACAGGTTCCAGATGCGCAGGCTTGGCGGCCACGGCTCACGGGCCCAGCCAGTCCGCGGCATGTGGGATCTTCTTAGACCGGGGCACGAACCCATGTCCCCTGCATCAGCAGGCAGACTCTCAACCACTGTGCCACCGGGGAAGCCTGATCATATGGTTTTTATTCTTCAGTTTGTTAATATGGTGTATCACATTGATTGATTTGTGTAGACTGAAGAATCCTTGAATCCCTGGGATAAATCCCACTTGATCATGGTGTATGATCCTTTTAATGTGTTGTTGGATTCTGTTTGCTAGTATTTTGTTGAGGATTTTTGCATCTATATTCATCAGTGATATTGGTCTGTGATTTTCTTTTTTAGTAGTATCCTTATCTGGTATTGGTATCAGGGTGATGGTGGCCTCATAGAATGAGTTTGGGAGTGTTCCTTCCTCTGCAATTTTTTTGAAGAGCTTGAGAAGGTTGGGTGTTAGCTCTTCTCTTACTGTTTGATAAAATTCACCTGTGAAGCCATCTGATCCTAAACTTTTGTTTGTTGAAAGATTTTTAATCACAGTTTCAATTTCATTACTTGATATTGGTCTGTTCATATTTTGTTTCAGTCTTGGAAGGTTATATCTTTCTAAGAATTTGTCCATTTCTCCCAGGTTGTCCATTTTATTGGCATAGAGTTGCTTGTAGTTGTCTCTTAGGATGCTCTGTATTCCTGTGGTGTCCATTGTAACTTCTCCTTTTTCATTTCTAATTTTATTGATTTGAGTCCTCTCCCTCTTTTTCTTGATGAGTCTGGCTAAAGGTTTATCAATTTTGTTTATCTTCTCAAAGAACCAGCTTTTAGTTTTATTGATCTCTGCTATTGTTTTCTTTGTTTCTATTTCATTTATTTCTTCTCTGATCTTAATGATTTCTTTCCTTTTACTAACTTTGGGTTTTGTTTGTTCTTCTTTCTCTAGTTCCTTTGGGTGTAAGGTTAGATTGTTTGTTTGAAATTTTTTTTGTTTCTTGAGGTAGGCTTGTATTGCTATAAACTTCCTTCTGAGAACTGCTTTTGCTGCATCCCATAGGTTTTGGATCATCATGTTTTCATTGGCTTTTTTCTCTAGGTATTTTTTGATTTCCTCTTTAATTTCTTCAGTGATCTCTTGGTTATTTAGTAACATATTGTTTAGCCTCTATGTGTTTGTGTTTTTTATGTTTTTTTCCCTGTAATTGATTTCTAATCTTATAGTGTTGTGGTTAGAGAAGATGCTCGATATGATTTCAATTTTCTTAAATTTACTGAGGCTTGATTTGTGACCCAAGATGTTCTCTATCCTGGAGAATGTTCCATGAGCACTTGAGAAGTAAGTGTTTTCTGTTGTTTTTGGATGGAATGTCCTATACATATCAATTAAATCTGTCTGGTCTATTGTGTCCTTTAAAGCTTGTGTTTTTTTGTTAATTTTCTGTCTGGAGGACCTGCCCATTGGTGTAAGTGAGGTGTTAAGTCCCCACTATTATTGTGTTACTCTCAATTTCCTGTGTTATAACTGTTAGCAGTTGCCTTCTGTATTGAGGTGCTCCTATGTTGGGTGCATATATATATATATATATTGATTTCCATTTGCATGGAATATCTTTTTCCATCCCCTCACTTTCAGTCTGTATGTGTCCCTAGGTCTGAAGTGGGTCTCTTGCAGATAGCATATATATGGGTCTTGTTTTTGTATCCATTCAGCAAGCCTGTGTCTTTTGGTTGGAGCATTTCATCCATTCACATTTAAGGTAGTTATTGATATGTATGTTCCTATTACCATTTTCTTAATTGTTTTGGGTTTGTTTTTGTAGCTCCTTTTCTTCCCTTGTGTTTCCCACTTACAGAACTTCCTTTAGCATTAGTTGTATAGCTGCTTTCGTGGTTCTGAATTCTCTTAGCTTTTGCTTGTCTGTAAAGCTTTTGATTTCTCCATCGAATCTGAATGAGATCCTTGCTGGGTAGAGTAATCTTCATTGTAGTTTCTTCCCTTTCGTCACTTTAAATATATTGTGCCACTCCCTTCTGGCTTGTAGAGTTTCTGCTGAGAAATCAGCTGTTAACCTTATGGGTGTTCCCTTGTATGTTATTTGTTGTTTTTCCCTTGTTACTTTTAATAATTTTTCTTTGTCTTTAATTTTTGTCAGTTGGATTACTATGTGTCTTGGCATGTTTCTCCTTGGATTTATCCTGCCTGGGACTCTCTGCACTTCCTGGACTTGGGTGACTATTTCCTTTCCCATGTTAGGGAAGTTTTCAACTATAATCTCTTCAAATATTTTCTTGCTCCTTTCTCTCTCTCTTCTCCTTCTGGGACCCCTAGAATGTGAATGTTGGTGCATTTAGTCTTGTCCCAGAGGTCTCTTAGGCTGTCTTCATTTCTTTTCATTCTTTTTTCTTTATTCTGTTCCACAGCAGTGAATTCCACCAATCTGTCTTCCAGGTCACTTCTCTGTTCTACTTCCTCAATTATTCTGCTATTTATTCCTTCTAGGGTATTTTTCATTTCAGTTATTGTATTGTTCACCCCTGTTTGTTTGTTCTTTAATTCTTCTAGGTCTTCGTTAAACATTTCTTACATCTTCTCGATCTTTGCCTCCATTCTTTTTCTGAGATCCTGGATCATCTTCACTATCATTGTTCTGTATTCTTTTCCTGGAAGGTTGCCTATCTCCACTTCATTTAGTTGTTTTTCTGATGTTTTATCTTGTTCCTTCATCTGGTACATAGTCCTCTGCCATTTCATTTTTTCTATTTTCCTGTGAATGTGGTTTTCATTCCACAGGCTGCAGAATTGTAGTTCTTCTTGCTTCTGCTGTCTGCCCTCTGGTGGATGAGGCTATCTAAGAGGTTTGTGCAAGCTTCCTGATGGGAGGGACTGGTTGTGGGTAGAGCTGGGTATTGCTCTGGTGGGCAGAGCTCACTAAAACTTTAATCCAATAATGTGCTGATGGGTGGGGCTGGATTCCTTCCCTGTTGGCTGTTTGGCCTGAGCTGACCCAGCGGTGCAGCCTAATGGCTCTTTGTTGGGACTAACAGCAGACTCTGGGAGGGCTCATGCCAAGGAGTTCTTCCTAGAACTTCTGCTGCCAGTGTCCCTGCCCCTTGGTGAGCCACAGCCATCCCCCACCTCAGCAGGAAACCCTCCAACACTAGCAGGCAGGTCTGGTTCAGTCTCCCATGGGGTCACCGCTCCCTGAGTCCTCATGTGCATACCTCCCTGTGTGCACCCTCCAGAGTGGAGCCTCCACGTCCCCAGTCCTGTCAAACTCCTGCAGTCAAATCTTGCCAGCCTTCAAAGTCTGACTCTCTAGGAATTCCTCCTCCCATTGACAGACCCCTCGGTTGGGAAGCCAAGCCTGACATGGGGCTCAAAACCTTCACTCCAGTGGGTGGACTTCTGTGGTATAAGTGTTCTCCAGTTGTGAGTCACCCACCCGCTTTTTGATGGGACTTGCCTTCATTGTGATTGTGCCCCTCCCACTGTCCCACTGCGGCTTCTCCTTTGTCCTTGGATGTGGGGCATCTTTTCTGGTAAGTTCTGGTGTCTTCCTGTCGATGATTATTTAGCAGTTATTTGTGATTTCGGTGCTCTCGCAAGAGGGAGTGAGCACGTGTCCTTCTACTCCACCATCTTGAACTAATCTCATATAATCCTTTTTTTTTTTTTTTTGCAGTACATGGGCCTCTCACTGTTGTGGCCTCTCCCTTTGCGGAGCACAGGCTCCGGACACGCAGGCTTAGCAGCCATGGCTCACGGGCCCAGCCGCTCCACGGCATGTGGGATCTTCCTGGTCCCCATGTCCCCTGCATTGGCAGGCGGACTCTCAACCACTGCGCCACCAGGGAAGCCCTCGTATGATTCTTTTAATGTATTTTTTTCTTTTAGTGTATTGTTGAATTCAGTTTGCTAATATTTCATTGTTGATTTTTGCATCTATGATCATCAATGATATCGGCCTTTAATTTTCTTTTTTGTGATACATTTGTCTGCTTTTGGTATCAGGGTTATTCTGGCCTCATAGAATGAGTTTGGAAGTGTACCTATCTCTCCAGAAAGCACTATTTTTTAACTTCTTTGTAAACATGAAGTCATCAGGGACTCTTGTGTTTGTGGTCCTGAATATGTGCTTATGTGTGTATGGGCAGGAGCAGAAGATAGGTGACCTATTGTAAAACATGAATGAGATTTAGAAAAAGGAAGGAGTGATGATGAAAAGTGACATTTTTCTAGACTCACAGACATAGAAACCAGACTTATGGTTACCAAAGGGGAAAGGGAATAGGGAGGGATAAATTAGGAATTTGGGATTAATAGATACACACTATTATATACATAATAAACAAGGACTTACTGTACAGCACAGGAAACTATACTCAATATCTTATAATAACCTATAATGGAAAATAATCTGAAAAAGAATATATTACATACATATATATATATATAACTGAATCACTTTGCTGTATACCTGAAACATTGCAAATTCACTATACTTCGAAAAAGTGACATTTTTCCTAATAATAATTGTTAAGAAATAAAATTTTTAAAATATTTTGTATATTTCTGTGTGTTTTAGGAGAAATAAAAACTTGCCAGGATTTTTTAAAGTAATGTCTAGAAAATAGGTGTAGCTCATCAGCTAAAACACAAATAAGTTTATTATGTGAAAAGTAGTTTAAATGTTTCTTGGAGGTATTAAAATTACTTAAAACAAGTGGCGCATTTTTTGTAAATAGTGCAATGCTACCTTAATTGTATCTGTTCAACAGACTGAGGCACAGTATCTACAGTGGAGCTAACTGAATTCCTAATTTTGGATAAAAATATCCATTGTGCAAATGCATGTAGAATGTGAAAAGTAGCACATGACAAAATTTTATTGTATTAAGGGCATAGGCTTTTGAGTCAGAAAAAAATATTGAATTTATATCAAGTTCTGTCATGTCTTAGCTATTTAATTTGAGGGCAAGGGGCAGTTGCTTAACCTCCTTCACCGTCGTTTCCTAGATTATAAAATCGGTATGCTTATACTCACTTGCCACCAGATTGTAAAACTTAAAGAGAATATGCATCTAAAATGACTAGACATAATAGATAGCTAATAAATGTTACCTTTATCATTCAGCATGTTCTTGGTAGACAGAGTAGCCATTCCAGACTCATCATAATTTGCTTACTTATAACAAGTTGTCATTCTCACTGAGGGTTCTACTAGGTGTGAAGTAAATAATCTGTAGTTTGTGATTTTCAGCTAATAGTTATCCAAGCCAGTCTCCAGAGATGAAAAATGAAAATGGAGACTAAAGGTCCATGGGCAATAGAATAAAAAATAACTCTTGGAGAATTTTGAGGAAATGGATTCTTTCAAGGCTGATATTTATTTAAAAATGAGAAATAGCATTAGATACGTATAGGGAATTTTGTACTTTGGGCGAACATAGGTTAGTGCTAAAGCCTTTTATGTATTACATTTAATAGACTCATAATGTGTTAAATAGCTACATGATTTTTATTTTTATGTATTTTATGCAGCAAAATAAATAGCTATTTAAGTGCTTTTTGATGTGTGAAGTAATGGACTTTTTAATTGCCACTAGTAAGTGTCTTTAATTTAGTGAAATTTCTCCCCTGTGTGTTGATGGTTTTGCTTCTCTGATAAGGCAGAGAATACTTACTTGCTTCTTGGTACCTATAGGTATTACAATCATCTTTTATCAGCATGGTGATAAGGGATTCAATAATGATATGCAAATAGGTAAATATGAAGATTTATATGAATTGTATCAAGGTAAAAAATTCTCTTTATAAGTGGCACTGGAATTTATCTTAGGGAGGGAATTGTCTTACTTTAGGAAATACTTCAATCAACTTCTTGGGGTGGAAGGTGAGAATCTCAGCAGAGTCATCAGGAGACACGGGAACAAGAGGTAGCAGACTGCTTGGTACAAGAAAGGAATGGTGTCCAAGAAGCTAGGAAAAGAGGAGGTGAGGAAGGAGAGAGGATGGCTGAAGAATATAGCAAGAAGGTAAAGGGCTCTGTAAAAGGATCTATGATATTCTATTTTAAGCATTTACTTTTCTGTGATGTAAATTACCTCTTTCTCCCTCATGTTTCAGTAAAACTGGCTGTTCACACTAATTACCTGTAGAAGTTTTGTTTTGTTTTTAAGGAAATTAGGGAGAGGTATTGGGTTTTGCAAAAGGATCCACATGGTATGTGAAAAAGAAATGGCACATGTGGGACAGTGAGACCTTCCTTTACCTAAATTAACTCAGCAGAAGCAAAAATGAAAGAAAAACTTTGTACTGAACACTTGTTAAAAACAGCAAGACTGATTTTATTTAGTACCACTGCAGTAGAGGTGAGACCTCGGTATATCCTGAGCTCAACTCCAGCAAAACAAAAGGTGGGAGGCTTTTTAAATGCTGGAATGTGTGAAAGAAAAAGTACTGGACGACATCAGTGGCGAGGTTTAGTCAATATGATGAGGTCATCAGTTTGCTAAGTGATGCTTATTGAACTTAGGCTCCTACCCTCCAGAAACTGGGAGACAGAGGTTGTATCTTTCCTGATGACTACATTTCAAAGAGATGGCTCCCAGGTACATGAGAAACACATTCTTGAGTGTAGAAGATAGGTCTCAAAGAGACAGAGAAAGAATTTATGATTGCAAGTTTTTTTTTAAAGTAAATGCTCTAAGAAAAAGGAGGTCAGGGCCCTATAGTCAAGTGTTGGCTGGAACAAATAGTAAATTCTTTTGGCAGCGTCGAGCTTTATTAGGCAGGAACTTAAGGGGGCTGGGGCCATCGTCCTAGGGACATTAACTCAGAAACTATGCTAGCGTTTCTTCAAGTTTTTTGGTGAAGGGGACGGGGGTGGATGAAATTGTACTAAAAGTTGCAGTTCTTACAGGCCTTGTTGAGAAGAGGACTCAGAGGTGCTTAACTAAAGTTTGGTCAAATTTTATCAGAGCCAGGTAACGACATGAATATGATCTCCCTAGAAATTTTCAGGAATCTTGAGGAAGATATGGGACTTTCTTTTCTTTTTCTTTTTCTTTTTTTTTTAATTTATTTTTGGCTGCATTGGGTCTTCTTCATTGCTGCACCTGGGCTTTCTCTAGTTGTTGCAAGCAGGGGCTACTCTTTGTTGCAGTGCACAGGCTTCTCATTGTGGTGGCTTCTCTTCTTGTTGCAGAGCACGGGCTCTAGGTGAGCAGGCTTCACTAGTTGCAGCACACGGGCTCAGTAGTTGCAACATGAGGGCCTTAGAGCGTGTAGACTTCAGTAGTTGTGGCGCACGGGCTTAGTTGCTCTGTGGCATGTGTGATCTTCCCAGAGTAGGGATTGAACCCGCGTCTCCTGCATTGGCAGGCAGATTCTTAACCACAGCGCCACCAGGGAAGTCAGATATGGGATTTTCTAATAGTGCAGTGAATATTTGAGCTGATCCAATCCATATTTCAATGGACAGGATGATCCCAACTGACATATCCTGTGCATGTAAAGCATTCCTGGTTTTGATTAAGTTAATAGGTAATATACTGCAACATATTTGAAGAGTTATTGGGAAAAATAATCCTCTTAAATTAGTATGCTTACATAATTAAATTTTATTTGTCTTAATTCTCTGTAATATTTTATGAATTTGTCCATTTCATCTAAACTTTCAAATTTTTGGCATAAGTTATTCATAATATTATCTTATTAATTTTTTATATTTCAAATTCACAAGTGGCCTTTATTTCACAAAGTTTATATCCTCTAAAATAGCTTTTTATACAACTTTTGCTGTATGATGCTATTTTAATGGAAAATAGACAAATACACAAATTATGTTCTTTAAGCTATTTCTTCTACTTTGAGGAAATGTAAATGTAAGAAAGTATTAGTTCCCACGCCTGGGTCAGTAAATTTATATTGCCTGAACTTGGATTTTCACATTAGATTGGGTATATATTACACCAAGGGGAGCTTCTGAATTATCTGTTGCCTTGCTCTGGTAGAGTGATTTTGCATGTCTTTGTGTGTACCTTTTCCCCAGCCCTTTACTAAATCAATAAGCCATTCCCTGAAAACCAGAGCCGATATTAATGAGGTCTATTATCGTGAGGAAGGATGGAAAAATAAAGAATCCAAGCAAGAATTTTAGGAAATAAGGTAAAAAAGAGTGAAATTTCTACATGAGACCTAAATAGTTCTAATAGTTTGGAGAGCTGAATACACAATTTCTTTTAGGGGAAAACCAAGTATGTTTGGCAAAATACTTAAAAAAAAATCTTGATTGAGATATGTACAGTTTGCTAGGGATACCATAACAAAATACCACTGACTGAGTGGCTTAAACAACAGAAATTTATTTTCTCACAGTTCTGGAGGCTAGAAGTCCAAGACCAAGGTGTCAGCAGATTTGGTGGTTTTTTTTGTTTGTTTGTTTTTCTGAGGCCTTTCTTCTTATTTTGCAGATGGCTAGCTTCTCACTGTTTTCTCACATGGTCTTTTTCTGTGCACATGCATCCCTGGTACATCCAAATTTCCTCTTCTTATAAGAATAGCAGTCAGATTGTACTAGGGCCCATCCTAATGACCTCATTTAACTTAATCACTTATTTAAAGGCCCTGTCTTCATATCTAGTCACATTCTGAGGTGCTGGGGGCTAGGGCTTCAATATATGAATTTTGGAGAGATATAACACAGCTCATATGTAATTTCCATACCATAAAATTTATCCATTTAAAGCATGTAATTCAGCATTTTTAGTATATTCACAGAATTGTGCAATCATACCAGTCTTAAGTTTAGAACATTTTCATCACACCCCAAAGATTCTCTGTAACATTAGCAGTCACTCCTCATTGACTACCACCACCCCTCTACCCCACTTCTAGGCAACCACAAATCTACTTCCTTCTTATAGATTGGTCTATTCTGGATTTTTCATGTAAATGGAATCGTATAATGTGTTGTCTTTTGTGATAGGCTTCTGTCACCCAGTGTAACATTTTAGTGGTTCATCCAGGTTTAGAAAGAATCAACACTTCATTCCTTTTTATTGAAAAATAATATTCCATTGTATGGATGTACCACATGTAGACATACGGTTTCATTTATCTTGGATACCTATGAGAAGAATTGCTGGACCATATGGTAACTCTATGTCTAACATACTGAGGAAACTGCCAGAGTGTTTTCCAAAGTGACTGTACCATTTTACATTCCCACAAGCAATAAACAAGGGTTCCCATTTCTCCAAATCCTCACCAACACTTGTTATTGTCTATCGTATTTTATTATAGCCATCTTACTGGGTGTGAATTGTATGTCACTGTGGTTTTGATATCCATTTCCCTACTGACTAATGATGTTGAGCATCCCTTGATGTTCATTAGTCATTTGCATACTTTTCTTGAGAAATGTCTATTCAAATCTTTATTAACTTTCTAATGTCTGTAGTAACTATAATTTTGTCCCCCTTTTCATCCTGATATGATTATTTGTTCTTTCTTTTCTTAATCCATATCAATAGAATTTTATCAATTTTTAATTTTTTCAAGGAAACATCTGGCTTTGTTGATACTCTCGACTATATTTTTATTTTGGAGTTTCTTTTTTTTTGTTACTTTATTATTTTCTTCCTTCTCCTTCTTTGGGTTTATTTTGCTATAATTTTTTCCAACATCTTGAGAAGTCTGCTTAGCTCATACATTTTCAGCAATTTAAATTTTATAATTTTTGCAATTAAATCTGTAAATTTTCTTTTGGATACTTAGAAGCATCCTCTAAGTTTTGACTCATGACATTTTTAAAATTCCACATTTATTTCTTTTTTGATCCATGGGTTATTTAGAAGTATATTTCTTAATTTCTAGTTATCGTTTTAAATTATTGATTTCTAGCACAGCCATATATGATTTCAGTCCTTTGAAATTTGTCATGACTTGCTTTATGGCTCAGTATATGGAGAATTTTTGTAAAGGTTTCTTGTGTCCTAGAAAATAACTTGTTGTCTACAGTTGTTTGAGCCAGTGTTCTGTATATGTCTGTTATGTTTGTTACTGTTATTTACATCTTCTATAGTCTTCTATAATTCTTTGGCTTCGTTATTCAGCAAAATTGATAGATTTATGGATTCAGAAGCCCAGTGAGCATATTCACTATATGACAAAATTACATTATTTGAGATAGATGCTATATAATGAGAAACTTAATTTCTCAACCAATAATTTAATAATTTGAGTGAGGGAATATTTATAATGTTCATCTGTAAGAATTAAAAGCATTCAGAATACCTTTTCTGGGGGGTCAGAAGTTGTATTGTTATCTTTTAAGCCTTGGGGGCAAAAATATTAACACGGGGGCAATCAGGAATGATACATAGGTGCCCCAACTATCTGGCATAAATATTTGGAGAACATTGTCCTGTACATTCTGATTCCTTTTGATCCAATTACTTATTTCTTTTGAATTCACTGTGTCTCTCCAGTCTTAGCACTTCTAAATGAAGCTGCCCTGGTCACACAAAGTTTATGTTAATAGAACTTAGCCTCTGATGTTAGCTTCTGAGTATTTCACTATTGCATCTGCATATTCCTCTTCCTCTTTCACCTGGGTTGAGCGTGCCTTTCAGCTCCTCTGTCTAACTTTGCTCGGTGACCTGTTTTTTGATGTGCTTCTCTGGCTCATGCTCTTTACCCTCCTTCAGACAGTAACTGTAGGTCACAGCCCCCTCCCCACCCCTTACCCCTCCACCCAGGGCCTGTGGAACTGTTCAGGCAGAACTATTTCCACCAGGGCCTCCCATCAGAAGAGGGGAATATTGTGTTGGGTTCAGTCATCCGTGCAAATACACTCTGCTATCTGGTTCTCAGATGAAGATTTGCCCAGCAACCTCCAACTCCCAGATGCCTGTCTGCTCTACCACAGAGTTCTTAACTAACGGATCATGGTTTCTGCACTCAGCTTTCAGTTCTGGCCTCCCAGTTGATTATCTCCTTCCTTTCTCCCTCTGGCAAGCCCCAGCGTGTGAGCCTTAATAACAGACCTAGTACACCCATAATGTCTATCCTCCCTTTTTCAATTTGCTGAGTTTAGAACGGCACAATATATAAAAAGGAATGATAAAACATGGATGAAACTTGAAGACACTAAGCTAAGTGAAATAAGCCAGACACAAAAGAATGATTCCACTTACATGTGGTACCTAGAGTAGTCCAATTTATAGAGACAGAAAGTAGATTAGAAGTTACCAGGGCTTGGGTTAGGGGCAATGGAGAATTATTGTTTCATGGTTACCGGGTTTCTGTTTGGAGTAATGAAAAAGTTTCAGAAATAAATAGTGCTAATGGTTGTACAACATGGTGGACGTAATTAATGCCCCTGAATTGTGCACTTATCATTGGTTAAAACGATATGTTTCACGTCATGTATAATTTGCCACAATAAAACAAAAAGGCACAATAATATCTCCTTGACCTTCTTCAGCGTTCTCCAGGGCTGCCCTCTTTGGGTCTGCCTCTTAAATATTAGGATTCAGCAGTTTTGTTCCTTGGTTCTCTCCTTTTATTGTCCTGCCCTCTTCCTCTGGGGAATCTCATTCAATTTGCTAATGAGGACTGAACTTCAATTTTTAGCCTAAACTCTCTCCCAGGTGGCAGACCCAGGTTACTGGGATTACTTGAAATCTCCACTTGGGTATTCCACTAGCTCTTCAATCTCATCATTCCCCCACTCAACTCATCCTCTTCCTCCCCGAGCAGTTTATCCTTCTGTCTGTTTTTAGCCTGTTTTCTACAGCCACGGTTTCCCAAACCAGACATTCAGGTGTTTCTCCCCTTTTCCCACATCCAGTCTCTCACCAAGCCCTATTTTTCTCATTTTACCTTGTGCAATGTCCCACCACGTACCCTACAGCAAGGCTAGGCTGCTAGCCTGGCCCTAAACTGAATTCTGTGCTTTGGAAATCTCCTGCCTGGACTATTTTAGAATGACTTTCCTTGCTTTGATCTCTTTTCTCTTCACCCTCAAATTCTCTACCCCTTCTACTTCAAGACCTGAGTGAAAGTTCTTGAAGGCTGTTATCTTCTCTTTGCAATCCCCTTCTCTCTAGCACAATCATCTTTCTGTCCTTCTTGCCTGGGAAAAGTGTTCTCTCAAATCAGTGTAAATGAAATACTTTTTAAAGCATGTTGCAATTCATCGCAATTGCTTGTTTACTTGTCTGACAGTCTCCTCCACTAGACTCTAATCTTTTTAGAGGTGGGGATTGTGTCCAGCTCCCAGCCAGCACCCTGGTCCATGGCAGGTGCTCCTTAAAGAGCTACAGTGTCTGCCTCTATAAACATGAGAGAACTAGACATTTTTTCAACACTTGAGATTCAAACACTTTTCAGAAGAGTCAATCCATTTTATGTTTTATTCTCTCTTTGCTGTTAGATATTGCTAAGTGACTATCACCTAACCGCTCAGAGCCTTGTTGTAATTGTACTTCCCTCCAGTTTTTCTGTGGCTGCTCCAGATGCTTTCCTGATAGTTCTTATTTCATATTTTAGTGGTTTTAAACTTAGGAAAGTTTAAAAGTTTAGGGGCACATCTAAATATGGATATTGCAACACAACCTGGATACAACCTAAGGATTGAAAAAAAATCCTATGGGATCCCTAAAATTAGTGCTTCAGGGTGTTTAAAGTTGCATCACTTTTTCATTGTCTGACTTAATGATGACCTTAGCACTTTATCAAAGCAATAAATTACATGTTTTAAAAATTAAAATGACCTGCAATTAATTTTATTTTTTTAAATCTTGGGTCTTTTTATACTATAATTAGAGACTGTAGGATTCCAAAGCATATTTGGAGTTAAATGTTTCTGAATAAATGCTACCAAAAGAGAGACACAGACTCCTAATTACTTCAATCTTCTTAATACTAGTTTATTTTTGATCTGTTGCAAATAGCATAGCGTCTCTATCAGTCACGGTTCTCCAGGGAAACACAACTAATATATATTTCAGAACTAATACATATGTATACTTATATAATGTTTGTGTGAGCAGGGCAGCTTCATTTAGAGTTGCTGAGACTGGAGAGACAACAGGAGTGAATCCAAGAGAAATAAGTAATTGGAGCAAAGGGAGTCAGGATGTACAGGACCAAGGTCCCCCAATATTTGTGCCAGATAGTTGGGGCACCTGACTGTTATTTCTGATTGCCCCTAAAGAGTGCTCTGGGACCCAGTTTCAGTGTGGGCAGGGGTTCCCCCACACATCTTGGACACCAGCAGTGTGTCCTGCAATTCAACTTAATTCTGACATTATCTACCTGCAGATAGAATCAGATTCCACAGGTTAAGGGCTCAGTCTGACAAGACTGTCCCCATCCACCACTTCAGATGCAGATGTCAAGCCCAGGTTGTTACCTGTACTTCTGAATAACTCGTTAAAAATTAAAGGCTCCCTCTATTCCCTCTTTGGATTCAATTAGTTTGCCAGTGTCTCACAGAAACATTTTACTTACTAGATCATTGGTGTATTATAAAAGGATGTAAGTCAGGAGCAGCCAGGTGGAAGGCATGTGGTAAGGGCACAAAGCTTCCATGTCCTCTGAGCACCATTCTCCCAGCACCTCCAAGCTCTCTGAACCCTGTTTGTTTTTTAAAGGAGGCTTCATTACCTAGGCATGACTGATTAAATCGTTGGCCATTGGCAATTGATTCAACCTCCAGCCCCTCTCCCCTCCCAGAGGTCAGAGGGGTGGGATTCAAAGTTTCAACCCTCTAATCACAGAGCTGGCTTCCCTGGCAACCAGTTCCCCGCCCCCCGCCCCTCCCCCTCCTTTGGTTACCAAGGGCTTTCCAAAAGTCACTCATTAACATAAAAAAGACACCTTTATCATTCTCACTCTTAGGAAATTCCAAGGGTTTTAGGAGCTCTGTGCCAGAAATGGGGATGAAGACCAAAAATATATTTCTTATTGTAAGTCACGTCACAGTCCCCATATTAATATTTTTACTCCCAAAGCTTAAAAAATATCAGTGCAACTTCTGATCAAAAGAGAAAGTATTTAGGGAATTCCCTGGTGGTCCAATGGTTAGGACTCGCCGCTGTCACTGCCGGGCCGGGCTCAATCCCTGGTCGGGGAACTAAGATCCCACAAGCCTCCAGGTGCGGCTAAAAGCAAACAAACAAAATTTTTGAATGCCTTTAATTCTTACAGCTGAGTATTTTGAATGCTCTTCTCCCAAATTATTTTATATATAAATATATATATACATAAATATGTAAATAAATATAAAGAGATTCATTTTAAGGAATTGATTGTGGGGGCAGGTAAGTCTAAAATTCACAGGGCAGGGGCTTCCCTGGTGGCGCAGTGGTTAAGAATCTCCCTGCCAATGCAGGGGACACGGGTTCGAGCCCTGGGCCAGGAGGATCCCCCATGCCGCGGAACAACTAAGCCCGTGCGCCACAACTACTGAGACCGTATGCCACAACTACTGAAGCCCGTGTGCCTAGAGCCCGTGCTCCGCACGAAGAGAAGTCACCGCAATGAGAAGCCGGTGCACTGCAACAAAGAGTAGCCCCTGCTCGCCGCAACTAAGAGAAAAGCTCACGTGCAGCAACGAGACCCAATGTAGCCAAAAATAAATAAATAAATAAATGTATTAAAAAAGAAATTCACAGGGCAGGCCAGCAGGCTGGTAACACCGAAAAGACTTCTATGTCACAGTCTTGAGGCAGAATTCCTTCCTTTCCAGAAATCCTCAATTTTTGCTGTTAAGGCTTTCAATTGAATGAGGCCCACTCACATCATTGAGGGTAATCTCCTTTACTTAAGTCTACTGATGTTAATCACATTTGCAGAATAACTTCACAGCAATATTTAGACTGTTTGACCAAACAACTGGATACCATAGCCTAGCCAAATTGATCCATAAAATTTAACCATTACAGCTACCCTAGTAGTTATATTCATTAGCATAGGATGACAAAAAGCTATAGTATAATCATTCATTGTGTCTCTAATTTCACCCACAAAACAGCTGGATAGAAAGTCAAAGAGAAATCTACCAAGGTAGTCCTAGTGGAACTTTGGACTACTTTGTTACGATTATTACCCTTTGAGCAGCTACCTTAGAGCTGTATAATATTTTCATTTAAAAAGGTATTGCTGTATTATTTTTATCTTACCCTACAATTTGGCTTCCAAGTTAGAACATTTGCTTGAGAAAGATAGTTGATTTTGAACTTAGATAGGCAGAGTTCAGGGTATTGAGCTATAGATGGAATGTATTAGGATTTGCTAATTTCCGTGGTTGAATAGTTTGTGTACTTCCTTTAGATAACCCCTTCCTTATCTACAAAATAGGAATAACATTTACCTCGTATTATTGTTGAGAAGTTTAAACAATGTATTGAAGTGTCTAGTACAGTGCCTCATACACAGTGGGTGCTCCATAATTGTTTTCTTCACTCGTCCTACAATAGTTCTCATAACTGCCACCAGGGAGGACCTCTGAGCAACAGCTCCTTGAGCTCATGCACTAGCTAAGAAGATGAAACCTCTTTCTTTGTTGCTGAACTTTCCATGAACCCTCAGCATCTCATTCTTTCTTTTGACTCTGCAAGACTGCAGAAGTAGAAAGAAGGTTACTTTCCCTCCATTTTTCTCTCATGCATGCATGTATGCATTCATTCATTTGTCCATTCACTCAACAAACCTTTACTGAATGCCTTCATGCTCCAGGCATCATGACAGATACTGGGGATACAACACTGATCACTTACTGTGGTCTTTGTTCTTCAGGGGCTCACAGAAGATGATGCGGTGACCAGGATTGCTGGCACAAAAAAACAGAGAGGACAGAAAGAGGTAGGTTTAGGGTCTACTGATAGTTTCATATTTAATTGTGGAAAGGATAATGATGTCGCCTGTAAGCATCCAGTAAATAATATTTTATAGCTTAAGAAAAATACCACATACTAAAAGAGAGAAAAAGAAAACAACAGATGATGAAAAAATATCTTAATAACAAAATATTTGTCAGTTATTAGTGTTGGCATTTATATTATCCATCCATTGTGTTCTATTTGTTAAATGGACCGGTTTAAATTACTTAAGTATCACTTAGAATAACAAAATTAAGACTTAGGAGAACAACTTTTGCTTTGAAATTTCTGCTGCTTTGATAATCACAGCAAATTAGGAATGGTGCCAGCTAACCTTTGGTGTGGCCTTATGATGGGTTTAGCATTGTGCTGAGCAGTGCAAGCATTCTGTCCTTCAGTCCTCAAAATGACTTTATGATCCCCATCTTGGGAAACGGGAAAGCTAAGGCACAGAGAGTTTGAGTAGCTTACTTAAGGTCGCTGGTAGGATCAGAGTTTGAACCCTGAAAGCCTGACTCCAGAACCCTTTGAACTACCATCTTATAGGAATTTTTTTTTAACTGTCCTAAAATACTGAGACATCGCTATGAGCATGCATGTAGTCACATTTTATTTTATTTAAAAACGTAGGCAATGCTCTTATGTGGTTCAAAATTTTAAAGGTATAAAAGGATATGCAGTAAAAAAGCTTGCTCCAAACCTCATCTGCCAACTACTTACTCCCCCTGCTCACAGGCAACCAATAAACCATGCATATTATTAATTTTCCCCTCTTTTTACATAAATGGTAGGCTATGTGACCCATTTCATATCTTTCTTTTTTTAAAAAAAATTATTTATTTATTATTTATTTGGCTGTGCCAGGTCTTAGCTGCGGCACTTAGGATCTTCCTTGCAGCATGAGGGATCTTTAGTTGCAGCATGCGAACTCTTAGTTGTGACATGTGAGTTCTATGGCATGCCTGTAGTTCCCTGACCAGGGATCGAACCCGGGCCCCCTGCATTGGGAGCACGGAGTCTTAGCCACTGGACCACCAGGGAAGTACCTCATATCTTTATTTTCCCCCTTAAAAATGTATCCTAGAGGGACTTCCCTTCCCTGGTGGCCCAATGGTTGGGAATCCACCTGCCAATGCAGGAAACACCGGTTCGAGCCCTGGTCCGGGAGGATCCCACATGCCACGGAGCAACTGGGCCTGTGCGCCACGGCTGCTGAGCCTGTGCTCTAGAGCCTTTGAGCCACAACTACTGAAGCCCGTGCGCCTGGAACCCGTGCTCCGCAACGGTAGAGGCTGCCACAATGAGAAGCCCGCATGCTGCGACAAAGAGTAGCCCCCCTCACTGCAGCTAGAGAAAGCCCGCGCACAGCAACGAAGACCCAATGCAGCCAAAAATAAATAAGTGAATAAATAAATAAATTTATATTAAAAAAATGTATCCTAGAGATCTTTCTATATTTTTACATAAAGTGCTTTCTCTTTCTCTTTTAACGCTTGCCTACTTTTCTATGGAATGAATGTCCCATAATTTATTTAATCTGTCTGCTATTAATGGACATTTAAGTTTTTTCCAAACATTTGTTTTAACAAAAATAATTTTGTATTTCTCAAATCATGAGTATTTAATAACAGAGATTTAGTTTGTCTAATCTGCACAGCGTCTTTAAATTTATTTTTTAAATATATAATACATTTATATGCTTTAAAATCCAATATGTATAAAAAATATTGTAAAAGGTCTTTTTCCCCTTCCTGTCTGTCTCCAACATTTCTGCCATAGGCAGTCTACGTTATTAGTTTCTTGTATATTCTTCCAGATAGGTATATGCAAGCAAGTATGTATATATATTTCTCCCTCTTTTTATACAAATGGTAGCATACTATACATACTGTATCTTGTGTTTTTTTTAATTTAACACTAAATCATGAAGATTTTTCCATACCAGAATTTAAAGGAAAATTTCATTCTTTTTTTATTCCCAGCTACAATAGTGTTCAATTTTACAATTGCTCCAAAATTTATTTAACTGGCTCCTTGATGGACCTTTACCTGGTCTTCAAATCTTTTGTTTTTACTAATAATACTACAAAGAATAACCTTATCAAATGTAATTTTACAAGTGTACAAGTGTACATTCTGTATGTCTGCATCTTTATTCCTCTCCTGTCCCTAGTTTCATCAGAACCATTTTTTTTTGTTTTTTTAGATTTGACTTGTAATTTTTTTAAATGAAGAATTTAAAATATTTATGTGGACATTAATCTTTCCTTGTATGGTCTCTAGATTTTTTGGGGGCGGCGGCATTATATTGATAATTAAATCGACATCTTTAAAACAAATCAGAAATCTAAGAAACTTTATAGTAAAATAAAAAAGAACCCAATGAACCTAGAGCCATATTCTTATATAAGGTATATATAGTGTGTACATGTTCTGTACATGTTGTTTACTCTCTTTTTTGTTCACATAAACATTGCAACATATCTTGAAGTATCATGGCTTATTGAATCATTATTACATCCATGTGGAGCCTCTAGATTTTGTGTTATGCTTGGAAAGGCTTTTCCTAATCCAGGATTATAGAAGAATTCCCTCATAGTTTTGTCCAGTACCTTTAAAATTATATTTTAATTTATCTGGAATCGATTTTGTATAAAGTTTGAGCTTTATTTTATTTTTTTCCAGATGGCTACCAGTTGTCCCAATAAAATACTATATCAATTAAAATGCTTTAAGCTGTGATTGTAACCAGCGGAAAAACAGCTTAAGCAGTTGGTACATTTACCAAGTCACACAACAAGAAATCTGGGGTAGGGTTGTTCCAGAGTTGGTGAATTCAGTGGTTCAACAATGATTTCATGGACCCAGATTCTTTCCACATTTTCAGTGCGTTGACTTCATTCCTTTATTCAAACTAAAAATTGAGGGCTTTGTCTCTTCTACATTGTCCTCAAAACAAGGTTAGTTCTATAAGAATTCCATTTATGTCGATAATGATGCTTTTGTAGCACTGAGCATATTATTATCAGATTTGCAGAATATCTTTCACATTGCAAATTAATTGAAGTAGGAATCACATCTATCAAAAGTTTCAGCTATTGTGTCCAATACAAGAAATACGACATTGTCATTCTGATGGCTATGTATGTGACTTCCCTCTGGAGTGGGATTTGACAAAATTGGATACAACTTTGATGGAATTGGCCAAGAACTGCCTCAGCTCCTTACCAAATCCCGCAGCTCACGTGCCTCTGAACTTAGGCATCTGTTTTTCCCTTGAGTTACAGTGAAAGAAGCATCCCTGCTCCAGCCAAGGCCAAAGGCCAATGCTTCCACATGGCTGTGTATCTTCAGTTCTTCCCTTGCTCTCATTTATCATCAAATTCTTTCTCTCTACTGCACTGTTTCCATTAGCAGTCTAACATGTCTCTTGGTGCTCCAGTCTCCTGCAATCACCACTCCATTTCTCTTCCCCACTCCACAGAAAACTTTCTGAAAGCCAAGTTTAACTTGCTACCTTTTTGTCCTTGCCTCCCATTCCACCTCAACACACTTCAGTCAGGCTTTCATTACTCCATTCTCCCATCCCCACATTGATAAGAGACAGTTCCTATTAAGGCTGCCAGTGTAGCTGTCCATGCAGTCGAACTCTTCTGATTTTCTTATGACTGGCCTGGTAGCTTTCTCATCACCTTTTCTGGCTGCAGACCTCTAGCAATGCTCCAGGCTCTCTACCTGCACTCTCTCCTACAGCCACGCTTTAAATATCATCTATTTATGGATGACTTCCAAATCCACACGTCTTCTCCTCTATCCTGAGGTCTAGACTTACTTATCTAATTACCTTTTGGCATTTCCACTTAAGTGTTTAATGAAAATGTCAAACATAACATGTCTAAAGCAGAACCAATTATTTTTCCCTTCCTCCCAATTTATTCTTCCCAGAGTCTTCCCCATCACAGTAAATGGCATCTTCATTTGCCCAACTGCCCACATGCAATTATCAGCAAGTCCTATAGGTACTTAACAAAATATGTCTTTAGTCTGGCTACTGCTCTCCCTTCTCCACTGCTACATCCTAGTAGCCTGGATTACTAGGATAGTCTAATCAGTCTCCAGCTTCCTCTCTTTTTCACCTTGGTCCATTCTCCATACGGCAGCCTCAGTGATTTTTCTAAAATGAAAATTAAGTTATATGACTTCCCTCCTCAAAACTTTTTAAATGGTGTCTCATCACCCTCTGTGATAAAACTCCTTTTCCTGATACCCAGGGTTCTACAGTGTGTGGTATTTGCCCACCTAACCTCATTTTATCCCCTCTTCATTCCAGCTGAAGCACTATGGCTATTTTTCTTTCCATCAAGCACACCAAGCTTGTTCCCATTTCAGGACATTTGCACTTGCACTTGGAATATTCTTCCTCTTACATTTGTGTGGGTGTGTCCTCATCATTCAGGGCTCAGCTCACATGAGAGTTCTTAGAGTCCTGTGCTGAGTAATCTACTAAATCACTCGTGTCTTTCCCCACCCTCTGTCATTCTCCACCACAATATTCTATTTTAGTATTTTCAAAGCATGATTTATCAGGAACTGAAATCTTATTTATTCATTGACATGTTAATCATTATTCTCCACTGGAATATAAATTATTTTGAAGGCAGAGACTTGGGCTGTCTTATGCTCTGCTATATTCCCGTTATTTGAAACAGTTCCAAATGTTTATCAAGTAGTGGGTACTCGGTAAATGTTTGTTAACTGATTTATTACCCCATCTTTGTTCTGGGCAGTCACTTTACCTCTTCTGATCGCAGTTCCTTCAATATTAAGATGAGGAAGCTTGAAGAAAAGGATACCTGAAATTCCTTCTGGCTCAGTCTGCAATGACTATGTCTTAAAACCTACAGTAATTACAGGAAAAATCTTGTTGCATCAAGGATTTGTATCTACTGAAGAACATTCTTTTTTTAAAATTAAAAAAAATATATTTATTTTGGCTGCTCCTGGTCTTAGTTGTGGCATGCGGGATCTTCATTGTGGCATGTGGACTTCTTAGTTGTGGCATGCGAACTTTTAGTTACAGCATGCATGTGGGATCTAGTTCCCCGACCAGGGATCTAACCCAGGCCCCCTGCATTGGGAACGCAGAGTCTTACCCACTGGACTACCAGGGAAGTCCCATGAAGAGCATTCATTCATTCATTCATTCATTCAACAAGCTTCTTCTGACTGCTGACCATATCCTGGTAGTGTTCTAGGCACTGGAGGCCGAGTCATCGCCATCAAGATTATAGCGCGTCAGTCTCAACAAACAGAAAACCTAGAAGGTTAATGCTATCCTTGTTCTCCAGCTGATTTTCTACTGATACTTCACTTTCACAACAGTTTTCTCAATTTTGCTTAGTTTATCTACATTGGGCTCCCTTTAAGTTAAAGTTATTATCACTATTACCATAGTTAATTTCCAAGAATTCTAGGATAAAGTGACATAATTTATGTGGCTATAACTTTAATAACACCATGTAAAACATAGCCATTAAGGCTGCAGATTTTCTGCCAATCTGATTTAGTGTTTTAATCCAAACTCTGCCATGCTTCCAAATTTAATTGCAGCTTGACTTAAACTAAAATTTTGAATTTTATGAATCTAATTTTTTGAAAAAGAGATGAATAAGGAACAAAATTTGTATATATTCAGGTCGAGATATGCAGAGGACTGCTAATTCTCTTGCCAAAATTTGAGCCAGCTGGTTTTAAATTTGAATTAGAATGAGTGTATATGTAGAGCCAATCATTAATCAAATGTCTAGAATGAAAATAAATCACTTTCAAAACTGTAGAGAATGAAAAATGATTAAGAAAAGAAAAGCAAATTGTTATATATTGTGCTAACTGCCATTGGTCAGCACAGGCTACAAATCACTCATAGAAAGCAATGTCTACTTATATTTGCTTTAATCAATTATATAAAGAGGTATAGTATAGCTATATAATGTTTTAATATTGCATACAAGCACTATATTTAAAGCACTATATATTGGTCAAAATGCTTTTGGTTGGGAAGGAAGACAGAAGTCCAATTCAGGGGAATATTTATTGTTTCATGTAACTGGGAAAGCCAGAACTCAACTAATGTAATGTCATCAGAGAATTCTTCTCTTTCAATCAGGGGCTCTCCTGGTGAACTAATGTTCACTAGTAGCTCAGGATTCATATCCTACCAGTTTCTCAACCCAAGGGGAAAGAACCGGTTCTTTTTCAATAGCTACAATAGAGAAATCCTGGGCAAGATTCTGACTGGCCCAGTTTGGAAACAAACTAACAAAATGTGTTTCAAAGGTCCTCACACTCCTAGATTACTCTTTTTCTCCTTCATAACTGTTATTCTTGCAGTGAGCTGATCTTAGCTAAATTTTAGGAGAATGTAATCTGATTAAATTGATTCACCTTAAGGTACTTAAAATGATAGCTTTATCATTTGCAACTTATCAATAAATGAACTGATAATTGTTACAATGTCAGAATAAGAAAAGGACTGAAGGCAGTGTGGATAAAGACAGTTTTAATCGGGTTCACTAAATCATGCCAATATAGAAGGATACATTCTTTCATACACAAGGCATAGAAATCTGGACATCTCTGCCCTTCTCCTCACACTATTTGTGAGTGCAAATATTTGGCGGTGTATTGGGAAGATGCTGTGAGAGTGGTCTGTCCTTGGTTCAGGCAATAAGAGATACATGGTAGAGAACAGAAAAGAAATAATAAAACTAAGTCAGCTTGTATTTTTTTTATCATCATGTACAGAAATTCTAAACAATATCAGTGATATAATATCCATCCCCACCTTGATGGACCAGTCCCATTGTTCCTGCATCCCCCTGGGGTTCCTTGCCAATACTTCCTCCCATCTCCCCATTCAAGCATGCCAGAATAGAAGTCAGAGCCTTGGCATATTACTTTTCACAACTATTGATACATGACTAGGGGAATTAATGTATTGGTGACTTGCATTGTAAAGAAAAGAGTGAACTGAGACTGCAAGAGGAAAAATTCAAGAGACAGTGCTTTACAAAATGGATTATAATTCATGTGTTATGAGCAGTAAGTATAATCTTGAAATATAAAATAATTGAATTAGCCCCCCAAATAAATTCGACAGGAAAAGTCTATTCTGGAAGAACAATTCATTTGTCAGCTGAGCAAAAGAAGCTTATAAGGAACAGCTGAATAATGCCAAATGTCTGTTAAACTAATTTAAAGGCAAGCATATGAATTTGATTTGGATCAGAGTGTCTGTCTTCCTTGCCATGTAGCCCTGGCCAGGGAGGGAGTATCATTGCTGGTCCAGCAGGTGGCACTCTTTTCTTTGTGCACTAGTACTAAACTAACAGCTAACTTGTCCAAGTACAAGGTAGTTCAGAGTCCTGCCTTCAGAAGAACCCTATAATCTGTTTATCTACGGCAATAATATGGTTATAGATTTCACAAGGGTAACTATGCTGGTCTGGTCTTTGTCAAATTTTTTTCTTAAATCAAAGACTTGTTTTATTATGGTACACGGACTGGGACTGATGTGAGGGGGTGGATGTAGTGGGCAACCACTGCCCTGATTAGCATCAGATGTCCATCCCGACGGCCATGAATGTGCCAAAGGTGCCGCCGCTCTGCATCATGGTTTTCCTGACACCGCCCATCAGACCCCGACCCCGTATTCCGATCCTGAGACAGGAAAAGATGCTGAAGAGCGCCCCCGCCGCCATGCCCGCGGTGCAACCCATCACAAAACCCATCTTCACGAGGTGGAAGCAGCTTGGCTGGAACTGTGCGTAGGGACTCAAGGCCACCAGCATCTCGCTTGTGGCCTTGGTCACTTTTGTTCTTTGTCAGATTTGAAGATTGGTCCATACACATCTAACTACCCCATTGGGTCTAGAGTTTGTCATCCTTAGTTTTAAGCCTTTATCGGTTTCTATGCTATGTCTAAGGTCTTGCACAATGCTGGAGGTCTACATAAAATTGTGATGATTCATATTTGAAAAGTAGGTTGAGCAAAAGTAATGTTTCTCAATTAAAACAAAATATTTTTCTAATAAAAATTCCACACATTCTTGGAGCTTCTGAAACTTCCCCTCAAGAATCACTGATGAGAAGTTGGATTCCATCTTCTACATATTCTTTCTAGAAAAGATTTTATCCAGTTAATTTTCTACAGTTTGTATTACAAAAACAGGTTTTTTTGTCTTTCAAATATACAATTAAAACACAATGGGCACATTTTTTTCCCTTTCAAAATTGATCCTAACGTCCTGCCTCCTGGAGAGTGTGATTTGCTGGTCACAAATTAAAGGTACTAAAATAAGCACAAGAATAAAAAGAACTAACATTGATATGTTAATAAAAGCAATTAATAACCAAACAGTAAAACACCTTTTCATTTATTACCTCTTACTACCATGCTAGTGTCATTTAGAGAGTGCTAAATATGTGCTAGACATATTCATATGTAATAAGTTCATTACATATATGACATCATTTAATTTTCAGATACCCAGTTTGAAGAAAAGAAATATAAAGCTTACAAACTTTATTTCCCCAAGTCATGTGGCAAGTCAGTATCAGAATGAGGATTTCTAAAGCTTTTACCCCTGAAAAAGACAGAACATATTAGAGTATTGCAACAATCTTGTTAGTAAGTGAAGGAGCTTCATTTAAAAAAAAACAAAAACAGTTCATAAAATGACTTTCAATAGTTAACCCTATTTTGTACAACAACCTATAACAGATATTAAGATTAGGCCTTCTTTAGAAGTTGTACAAAGAGGAGAGGGGGAGAGAGTGTTAAGTAAAGATGGGAGAGGGTCAGAGACAAATTAAATTGATTTTACAATTTGCCTATGTTTAGCACAATCTTCAAAGAAGATTATTCAATAAGGAACATAAGGAAATATGTTTTAATAAGCTAAATGTGTTTAATTTGCAGTGTGTGTTAAACAGGTAAATGCCTTTAATATATATAAAGTTCTTACAAATCAATAAGAATAAGAAGTCAATAGGAAAATGGAAAAGTATAACAATAGCCATTTCAGAAAGGAACACATATGGCCAGAAAATCCATGGAAAAACTAATTAACCTTCTCGTTAAGAATTTCAAAATTAAATGATAGAACGTTATACCAATTTCAACTCCCCAAATTGCCAAATATTAAAAGGAATAATGAAAATAATAATAATAAATAATAAAAGATATGCCAAAGTCCAATGTGATTGAGGAGTAGGGAAATAGGTATGCATCCATTGCTAGTAGATAGGTGAATTAATTTACATTTATACAATGAACTATCATGGACCTATATCTAAATATTTAGATGGAAATATTCCAGATGAAAAATTATGATACAGATTACAGAATACATATAGAACATCATTTCATTTTGATAAATAATTATAAATAAATGTATATATAGTTATAAATTATAATTGCATATACATTTGTATGTAAATTTGTAGGAATCTACATCAGACTGGTAATTGGGGTTATCTAAAGATATTGATGTCGGGATTTGGGTGAATTTTCCAGGTTTTTTCTTTTTGTTTATCAGTTGTGTCTAATTTTTCTATAGTAAAACCTGGTTACTTATGTAAATAAACAAAAGCAAGATTCAAAATAAAAGAAGCAGTATCGTGGTTAAGAGGATGAACTCTGGAGTCAGGTAAGCCCAGGTGATGGGTGACCTCGATAAATTCCTTAAACTTCTTAATCTTTGTTTCCTTACCTGTAAAATGATGATAATAATAGTGCCTACCTCAGTGGGTTTTTGTGAAGATTAAATTAGAAAGCTGATGTGACCTACTGTTTGTGCTTACCAGTCAATCAAGTAACTACAGAGGTTATACTCGGATATTACAGGGCAGTACAAGGTACTTGGGGAAAAGCACAGTTTGAGATTGTCCCTGCTCTGCAGGCAGTTAAATTCCCAAATAGACAGATGTCACTAACTCAAATGAGAACATGGCAAACAAGGGGTTCAAAGTTCTATGACATGCAAGGGAATCCCAAAACACAGTCACATTTTCAATGTGCTAAATGTCTATTAAACTAATTTGTTCCTTTAAAAAAAGGTAATTTAAATGGGCGAATTATATTTCAATTAAGATGTTAAAAAAAGATAATCATTTTAGTATGTGAAACTTACCTGAAAGAAATGGTCTCAAGAGTATTTTAAGACCCAAAACACCGATGCAATACAAAAACTAACATTGTAAAGGAAATTTTCTAAACTAGCTGATTTGAATCATATGAAGTTGAATCTGGTTCATAAAGTTATTGAACTGCTTGGAGACTCATTTTAGTGTGTGATTAATAAAATGATTCCCACATAGGATTTGCAAATATTAAATACTATGACTAAAATAATGAATTCCTTAATTTTTCCTGTAAACCGATTGGGGAAAAAGAGCTTTATTCGGGGAAAAAAGGGAGCAGAAGTTCTTGCTTAATGTAACATCAGTGATTTTCAAGGTCCAATTAAAATACACTTTCTCTAGAAAATTGCCTCTTTGACCACTCTGTCCTTACTGATAATAACAATCCTCGTTTCCATTTACTGAACACTTATTATGTTCCTCGGAATATGTTAAGTGCTTCACAGACCCAATCAAATTTAATTTTGACTATACTATGAGGTAAGTGTTATTAGCTCCACTTAACAGATAAGGAGACTAAGACAGGTAAGTTAAGAAACTTGACCAGGTCACATGGCTATTAAGTATATCTATCAGGTTAGGATTCCAAGCTGGAACTGTCTGGTTACAAAGCTTGTTAATAACTACACCATACAAAGTCCTTCCTTGTACTTTGTTCATTCTGTGAATGCTACAAATGAGCAAAGAATGATAGATCAGTATAATCAGTCTTTTCTCAGTGTATTCCCAAATAAGAGCTAAAGAGCTAAGACAAGCTAAAACTATACTCTGGCAGGAGATCCAAGCTAGTTTTATTTAATAACAATAACAGTATTCTGAGGCATAATTATAGCAATTTATATAATGAAAGGAATTACTACTCTGAGAAAATATACTTAATAGAGCCAACTAGAATATTGAGAAAAGAGTTGAACATTGAATTGTTGAAATGATTGAATAGTTATCAGGAAATGCTCTTTATTCACTGAGATCACAGCTTTCATTGACTGCAGATTCTTACATTTTATATTTCACGCATTCACTTATTCAGTAGCCGTCCACTGAGCACCTACTATGTGCTAGGTGTCGTTCTAGGCATTTAAGATATATCAGAGAACATAAAATCCCTGTCCTTAAAGAAAAACAATAATAATAATAAAGAAAACAAAGAATTTTTTAAAAATCCCAAGAAACAACAGTATCCACAAAGACAATTCCTGACCTCGTGAAGTTTCCATCTCAGTGGGGAGAGACAGACAATGAAATATATGTCAGATGATGCTAGGGGATATGAATAGAAATAAAGGGTAAGAGGAAGAGAGATGAAGGCTGGTGTTTAAATAGGGGGTTGAGAAAAGCCTCTCGGAGGTGTTAGCATTTAAGTAGAGCTATGAATGAAGTGACAGAGTTGGAGAGTAAGCCCTGTGAATTACCTGAGGGAAGAGAAATCTAGGACACACTAGAGCTTGGTGTGTCCTAGAGGAGGCAAAAAGGCCAGTAGGGCTGGGATAGAGAGAGCAAGGGGGAGGGAGAGTGTGTGGTAGATGAGGGCAGAGAGGAAGTCCCGCCGAGTGTCTGTGACAGACTTTGTGTTTTTTTCTCTGAAGGAGGGAGACCAGTTAGGAGGCTATTGTAGTCATCCAGGTGAGAAATGATGGGGTTGATAGCAGTGAAGGGGATGAGAAATGGTTGGATATTGGATGTATTTTGAAAGTAGATTTGAAAGGATTTACTGATGGATTGGAACGTAAGGTGTGAGAGACTGGGTGTGAGATATGAGAAATCTTTGTGCTAAAACGCTAGATAATTAACCTTGGAGGGAAAAGCCTTCAAAGTCCTCCACAGGCCTGGTTCTTGTGTGAACAGACCATTTGACCTTGGAGGTTAAGTCAACAGGAATCACTAAAATCTGACTGCTAAGAATAGGAAGAAATGAGTGGTGACCCTTCTACCAAGCTGGTTCTTGTTTGGGAGAAGCTGCCAAGCTAAACAGTGGTTGTGGGAAAAGAACAAGTGCACTTTCTAATGAACTATTTCTAGTTTGCGGAGGGGAGGAACCGAACCTAAAGATGTTAAGAGCAGACTCTGATCAAGATCCAGCCTTCGGTTCTCCCTAGCTTTTTCTATTTCCCTCTTTTTTTCCCTTCATCCCCCACTCCCTCCTTGGTCCAACTTCTTGGCTGCAGGAAGGGACAGTTTACCACTGGTTCTCAAACGTCAACAGGCATCAGAATTACCTGGAGTGCCTGTGAAAACAGATTGCTGGGCTCCACTCCCAGAGTTTCTAATTGGGGCGCCGTGTGTGTGTGTGTGTGCGTGTGTGTAGAGCGGAAAGGTGCCGAGATTTTGCGTTTCTAACAAGTTCTTAGGTTATGCTTGAGAAGAACTGTTGCTTCCGTACCGGAGAGGAGGGCGTGCAAAGCAAGGAGCTCTGGAACTCCACCTCGTGAAATGTGAGGGGGAAGGTTCCAGCTCACAGAGGTTTCCAGTCACTAGGGAAATTGTCCTCTTACCCCAAGGTGAAAATAAGAAGCCAGAGAAGAGAAGAAGCGGGAAGTAGTCCTTCCAGACCAGACATCCCCTCGGAGCTTCCCAGTGAAACGAAGGCGGGAAGAAAGCCCCGGGCCAGCCCACAGATCCTCAGAGGGCGCGGACCCGTAGGAGGCGCCCGAGAAGGCCGCGCCTCTTGGAGGAAGTTTGCCCTTTAATTGCAGAGCTCAGATCTCCGTCTCATCAACTTCCAGGAGCGGGCAGCGGGCGCCGACGGGAGTGTCAGTCCCTCCCGCCCAGGGACTGGGTCGGGCAGCCGCGGCGTTCAGCGTTCTCCCGCACCGTCGCCATGGGCGGCTCGGCCTCCAGTCAGTTGGACGAGGGCAAGTGCGCCTACATCCGAGGTACGCCCGCCGGGGGCTTCCCGGGATCGCGACGCCCGTCCGCCCGGAGCCTTGGGCCAGGCTGGGCCCCCGGGCACTGGCCCCAGAGGGGGCGACCCGACTGGCGTCCGCAGCGCCCCTGCCCGCCACGGCCCGCTCTCCACCGGCGTGCGCGGGGATGACAGGGGCGCACGGGACGCTCAGCCAGGGTTCCAGCAACCGGACGGCAGTTCGGCCCGCGCGCCCTGGCCCGGGTGGGGTGCAGGGCAGCCAGGGCGAAGGGGCTGGGGGTGCTTAGGGAAGCGCCGCCGGGCGGTTGGGAGACGCAGGTGAAGGTTGTGGAGAGGAGGACCACCCAGCTGCCTCCACTCGGGCCTCTTCGTTGTCTGTTCTGCACACCCCGCCCCCCGCCCAGCAACACCTCGCCGTCCTGTACCTGGCATTGGACTCAGTTCTGAGCTCTTTCTGAACTTGCCGCAGAGAGAACAGTGGGGATGTCCCCTCGCTTCTAGAGATTCCCCTGGGGATTCCCGGCATATAAGGCAGAATTTCCCTGGCCTGGTTTTGTAAGACGCAGCGTCGGCCACAGCTTTACTTGAGCTTCGTAGTGTCACTTGTGGGATGATTTCATCAGAGGCAGAAAGGACAATGTCATCAGGCCCCCAGGTTGTGCGGTTCCCTTCTCTTCCCGGAGGTGAGAGGTTGGGGAAAACCGAAAGAGGAACACTGGCATATTGGGTAACAGTTGCTAAAGTTGTTTATGGGGAGAAACTCATTCGGGAGCCTTTCTGGAATATAGTGATACAGTAAAGAGTGTGAGGCAGAAGAAAACAAAACCCAAACTGAGCTGAAACTGCAGGAAATCATGATTCTTTATCTCCTGGGTGTAACTGGCCTCTTTCTCTTCCCTCCCCCGCAAACCTTGCCGACAACCACTACCTAACAGTTGGTTATCTTGTGAATTTAGTTTTTCTGGCTTTAGAAATACCTTCTAAACTAGGTATTATACTCTAGGTTTTACCCTAATTCTGCAAAAAAATGTTCTTTCTGGTACCTCTTTCTGGCCCCTGAACCATTTCCTAAGAGGAAAGCATTTATTTAGTGTCTTTATTCCAAATTTGCTTTCAGTCACCACAACATTTAAAACCATTTAAAAAGGATATCAAATTAAGGCACTTGAGAGCAATTTAACTGATTTTCCAGACTTCTGCTCTGGTGCTTTGAGAGGTAGAAGATCATCAACAACCTCTACTGTCGGAATAAAACTTGGTCAAGTATCCCTTTGCTGTTGTTTGTTTAAAATGGGGAAAGGATGGATGATTTGTTTATATGAGAAAAAGAGCTAAACCAAGTCTGCCTTAATCTTACAAATTTGGCTACATGCTTGTTATTTACACCAATGGTTAGGGGACTGAAAGAACAATGTATTAGAACGTTGTGAGAAGGGGCTTGCATTTAATTATTAGCAAAATATGTTTATGGCATTTATTTTATAAAACTTTGTTTCACTGAAAAGCATAGAAACGTCAAGTTGCAGCATGGCCTCTACGGTAATCAGTGGAAGTCCCACAGTGTGAGGGGGTTAACTTGCTTGAAGAAGACTTCATGGTTATCATGGATGTTGCTGCAGACACAAGCATTGTACTCATGTGATAAGAAAATGTGTTACCTTTTTCATTCTGAAATTAAATTATGACATACAAAAATATGAGCTAGCTAGTACACAGGAAGGACTTGTAATAAATGCGTTCTGAATGCATAAAACTATAAGCAGATTGTGTGACAGTCATTATATCCTCTAGTCTTGTTCAGTTATATCTCCTCATTATTTGTTTGGGAGGGCACTTTCAAGGTATGTAGGGGTGGAGGGAAGAGAAGAGTTAAAGTTAGAATACCTCCAGAGAAAATGAGAAGTTGCCTCGTTTGAGAATACTAGTCTTGCCAAAAAGAGAAAAGAGCACTGGAAAAATGCATGGTGTTGTGAATTGTTAGTGCATGAGCAAAAGAAGTTCATGAGGCTGTGATTTCCTGATGGTTTTGAAGCCCCAGATCCCTGAAAAAAACCATAACCCTGTCTTCACTGCTTTGCCCATCCGTTAGCCCACAAATATTCTCAAACTTTGATTTAATTGTGAGCAGAACAATTGAAAGTATGACAGTAAAGTTTAAGCACGATTTTATAACCTTTCTCATAAAGTAGCCGCCAGTGAAATATTATAGATTTGAAATCTCCTGTAGCTGAGAAGATAACTTTCTTTCAAGCTTTATAAACTTTGCCAACATGGAGAATAACTAGTCAATACATTTGGAGTGAATTTTGCTAACTTAATCTTGTACGTGTTATGAGCAGCTGTATTGCTAGTAGGCTAATGATTCTGTATCAGCACTTACTTTTGGTCAAATCATTTAATAGCTGTCACCTGGTTTGTGTGCCTCAAACCTTTGTATTATTAGTGATCTTTGTCCCATGGATATTTTGAAAGTACATTATTTCTTAAGATTTGGTAAATCTCTAGATAAAGGGGCACCAGAAGTGTTAAAGGAGTTACTTCATTTCTAAAGATGTTAGTTTTGAAAATTAGTACCGCGCTCATGTTTTTTAACAACAGAATACATTTTGGGGATGTGTCTAGAAGTCTTTCAGTAACTTCCCTTGGTGAGATGTTGCTATTAATAAACAATACTAAGACCAGCTTGTAATCACATGGGTAGTGTCATCTGTTAGCCGTCAGGAATGCTTTTAACAGTGACCTAAAAGGATCTTGCTTTAATGAGAAAGAAAGCTCATAAAATCCAGGCATCAGTGGTCAATTTAGGGCACTTTTCTCTTTTCCTGCCCTGTGTTTTTTTCCTTTTAAACTTTTGGTATGCCTAAAAGTGAACTACAGCGTCAAAAAACACAGCGTTTTCCTGTTAAAGCAATAATTTTATTTCCTTTAAAAAATTACCATTGAATTGTTGATGAATCAAAAGAAAACAAACTTGAAAACTCTCTCACATATGTCCTGTGGAGGGTCGGAAAAGTACGGGAAAATCAATGCTGCGGCTGAGAACTGAGGGATACTTGGGTTCTTGGGGTGGGCTGGGGGATGCTGGAGGACACCTCTAGGCCTGGTAGCAGCCAATAGCAGTCAGGAAAACTGTTCTTCTCCTAGACTGACTATCGCATTGTCAGCCACACCTCACCTGTAAAGCGGCTTCCTCTGAAATACTCATCAGTGATCTGATGCTTATAAAGGAAGAAATGAGTTTCAGCTTAAAAACAACATGTATTTCTCTCAGAGGAATTTTCTCATATTTATACCATAAGGGTTAACTTAGGTGGCTGTATGTGAAATTTATGCTGATGATAGTGTCTGGAGTGAAGTCTCCCTAGACCAGGTGAATGGAAGATAGGGAGTTTGCAGTCTCCTCAACCTAGATGCGTAGTTATTAGTCCACACATTTGCTTGTTCTTCAGCTGTAATTTGTTGGTAGGAGATGGGCAAAAGAACTGGTCTGATGTAATCTCAGAATTCAATTTATCTCTAGTAAAAGTACAGTTGACCCTTGAACAATATGGGGGTTAGGGGTGCTGACCCTCTGTACTGTAGAAAATCTGTGTATAACTTATGGTAGGCCCTCCGTAACTGCGGTTCCTTGCTATCCATGGATCCACATCCATGGATTCAACCAACTGTGGATCATGTAGTGCTGTAGTATTTACTATTGAAAAAAAGTAAGTGGACCCACGGAGTTCAAACCCATATGTTGTTCAAGGGTCAACTGTATATTGTAATGGAATTTTAGGATACAGGGTGTGGTAGACACTATTAGATGCCAACCCAGCATCGTTTCCCCATTCCTCTTTCATAACAGAGCCCCAGTTTTGTTAGGGCAGCCCTCTGTTTCCGAGAGGCTAGCCCCACTTATGGCTTCTGAGAGATGGGTGCTAGTTGGTCCATGCCTATCATGGTGGTATGTTCTTGTCAGTGATTGCAGTTGACCCTTGAACAACATGGATTTGAACTGCATGGGTCCACTTATATGCAGGATTTTTTCAATAGCAAATTCTGCAGTACTATATGATCCACAGTTGGTTGAATCTGGGCATGTGGAGCCACAGATATGGAGGAACTGCAGTTACTGAGGAACGCATATATGGAGGGCCAACTGTGCAGAGTGGGGGGCGCCCCTCACAGCCATTTCCCCGCTGATGTTCAAGGGTCAACTGTATACAAGGCATGGGATTGTGATGAAATCTGGCCACTGAAGCTTTTTTGTTTTTTGGCTGTGTTGGGTCTTCGTTGCTGCATGTGGGCTTTTTTCTAGTTGTGTTGTGGTGCGTGGGCTTCTCATTGCGGTGGCTTTTCTTGCTGTGGAGCATGGGCTCTAGGTGCGCGGGCTTCAGTAGTTGTGGCACGCGGGCTTAGTTGCTCTGCGGCATGTGGGATCTTCCCGGACCAGGGATCAAACCAGTGTCCCCTGCATTGGCAGGTGGATTCTTAACCACTGCGCCAACAGGGAAGTCCCTGTCCATTGAAGCTTGAAGGGAACTTTGCTGGCTGCTTCTAAGAAAACTTTCTTCCCTTTTCAAAAGGAGACAAAGGGAAGAGATGTATTCTCTCCTTCTTTTGGATTTTATTGCGTCTGAAATGTGATGACTGGAACTGCTGTTTTTATCTTGATGAGCAGGAGGGGCACTAGCTTAAGACATAGGCAACACCTGGAGCAGTGCCAGGCTGAGGCAGTCTCAGAGAGGAGAAGCTGGAGCCCAGCAAACCTCGCTGATTGCCTGCCCTACTCTTGAGTACGTCTTGTTATGATAGATACTAAGTCCTCTTTGAGCTGGGCTGGTAGAGACTGCTAGTTATCCCCTAATATAATTCTCTCTTGCTTTTTAAAATAATAGAACTTCCAAATGTTAGCTGGCCACACGAACTCCTAGAATAAAGATATTTCCCAGTCTCCTTTGCAACTAGATAGGGTCATGTAACTGAGTTTTGGCTAATGGGATGTAGGTAGAAGTGCTGTATGCAGTCCCCAGAAAGTGACCTTAAAGGGAAAGGGTGTGCCTTTCTTTGTCCTGTCCTCCATACTGCTGGCTAGATTGCGAAAGTGACTGGAGCAGCCATCTTGGACGATGGCTTGTCCTTTAAGAAGGAATTCATGCAAAGTGGAATAAGTGGACAAAGGAGCCTAGGTTCCTGAGGACTTCATGTAGTAGAACTTACATACCAGCTTTGGACTACTTACCTCTGGACCATAATAAGGGAGAAATAAACTTCTATCTTACTTAAGCTAGTGTTATCCGTGCTATTACTGTTATCCACAGTCAAACTTATCCTAACTAATATAATTTTCTTCTGTTATTTATGGCCCAAAGCATTCTAGCCAGTACACTAAGTGCTGCCTTATTAGGTCCCCCTCAAGAAAAATTAATCCAAAGAAAGTAGGAAGTGGGTAAGAATTATCCCATTAGTATTTGTCTCAGTTCCTAATTTGTAGAAATAAATGGGTTCTCCTAAGAAGTGAGGAATTGCAGTGCCTCAGGTGGGAACAGCAGGGACGGGGGGAAAGCAGAAGGAGAGGGTAATTTGGGAGTGTTCCTCCCTCTGCTATATTTTGGAAGAGTTCGAGAAGGATAGGTGTTAGCTCTTCTCTAAACGTTTGATAGAATTCACCTGTGAAGCCATCTGGTCCTGGGCTTTTGTTTGTTGGACCCATTATGTTTTAATTTAAGAAATGACAGTCTACTAATGAAGCTGGCAGTTTTGCATTAGGAAAACTATTGCAGATTAGGAATTTCTGTTGGCAATTATTACTTTCTACTACCTTTAGTCTTTGCGAATGGAAATCAAGACTTTGGGAATTTAATGTGAATTGAGGTTCTTAGATTCATCAAAAATAAAGACCCTCGGCTGAGACAAATCAATATTTTCTCCCGTGCTTTTGGAAGAAAGAGCGATCTTCCCTCTTTGGTCCCAATTCATGTTCTGATGAGCGCATAGAGTCAGATGGTAAATCAAGATCTGGTTTTGATGAAATACTTTTTTTTTTGCCTATGGACGTTGGCTACAAGAGGATCACTTCATCACGGGTGTTTTAGTAATAGTAACTCCTAGAATGACAATAGTGATTTTTATTTATTTTTGCTGTGGACTACTGAGCTGATTATGGTTTTACTCTGTTGTTCTCTGGAAAGATCTGAACTGGGTTCCCAGGTAAAAAGTGCAACAGGAGGAGCAGAATTTGTGACAGTAGTTTCTAATTTAATTAAAATAAATGTACTGTGAAAGTTTTACAAAATATGCAACGTGCATTATGACAGTGAATTTTAATCTCCTAATCAGAAATTTTAATATTTTTGATCAGTGAAGCTAACTAACACCATTTTAAGAAAAAAGGTACATACAGCAGTTTGCCTTGTGAAATGGAAAATGAAGTCAGAGGTGAGGATAATAATGAAAAGGAAGACAAAAGAATAAAAGAGCACAATTCATCTGCCACAGTCTGTTAAAAGCACTTTAGTAAAACATATGACATGAGGGCTGAAATTCTAACAGTTCCAAACTAAAACACACACACACACACACACAATCCCAAATGCAATACAGATTTTCTCCTCCGAAACTGGAAAATTCATTTTAAAAAGAGACTAGCAAGTTGCTGCCAATAAGAAATTGCAGGCCAGCTTATAAAAGTGCCTCTTTTTTTTTTTTTTTTTTTTGTTTATATTGCTGCCAATAAGAAATTGCAGGCCAGCTTATAAAAGTGCCTCCTTTTTTTTTTTTTTTTTTGGTACTACATGTTTTTTCTCACTTACAGGAGAGAAGAAAAGATTTAGATATACGAAAGAAATTAATTCAGTTTTGCAAATTGCAAGGTCTAAGACCCAAAGAAGTTTATACTTCTATGCTTGATGTTGTTTGGATATTGCTGTAGATAGGATCAGAATAAATCAATAGTTTTTTACTAGGAGGCTTGAAGTGCTTTTTAAAAAGTCCATAGTCTGAAGGAATTTTGGAAAAAGAGTAAAAGTTTCTATGCCAAACCATGTGGATTTTTTTTTCTTTTATTTAAAAATAAAACATGGCTTCAAAACCATGCAAAACAAATGCATAGCTTAGTGCATCATTACAAGGCAAATGTCCTGTAGCCACCACCCAGGTCAAGAATTGGAAGGAACTTTACTAGCCATCCCAGAAGCCTCCATGTACCCCATCCCAATCTTAGACCCCTTTGTCTCTCCAAAAAAAACTACCCCTGAAGATACTGGCTCCTAAAAGAACTATTTATTTCTTCGCAGTTGTGCTATCTGCCTCGGATTCCACTGGGTGATTCTACTTATTTCCTAGTAGTCAGTCCTGTGAGTCCATTCAGCTGGCAGATTGGCTGGTGGCTGGTCTGAACTTGGGTAAGCTGTCTCTCCAGGTGGACTTTCTACATGGTCTTTCCAGTAGGGTCCTGAACTTTTAAAATGCTAGGTCAGGGTTTGCAAGAATGCAAAAGCTTCTAGATGCTGCCAGAGCTTCTTATGGCTTAGCCTTAGGACAGCACAGTATTGCTCTGCCACATTCTATTGGTTAAAGCAAGTCTCAGGGCCAGTTCAGATGCAAGAGGAGAGGACTCCACAAAGTCATGAATACCATGAGCTGTGGTTCGTTAGGGGCTGCCAGTGTAACAGATGACCACATTACTCATCCTAGATTTTATAGTAATGACTTTCTTATATTTCCTATAGTTTTATCACCCAACAATGCATTTTTAAACACTATAATTTAGTCTTGCCCATTATAAAGATATCTTTTTAAGTTTCTTTTAATCTACAGGTTTCCCTTACGTCTCTGACTTTTACTTGCAAATGATCTGTTGACAGATCTGGGCTGTTGGACATGTAGGGTTTTCCACAGTCTGGAATTTTTTCATGGTGCAGTTCCACGCATTTCTCCTGTATTTTCTACAAATCGACAGATAGTGAGATGTGATCAGACTGAGGATTAATACTTTTGTCAAGGCTATAGGTGGTGCTGTGTTCTTCATTTGGAGGCACCTAACATTTGGTTGTCTCTTTTTGTGATGTTAGCAGTTATTGATGCTCATTGCCAGGACACATTAATTCACTGGGATTGAAGAATGGTGATGTTCTAATTATGTCACTTTGTTTTCACTTATTAGCTGGAATAGTTTTATAGAGTGATACTTTCCTTATTTACTCTTTGGTTGCCTCATACGATAGTTCATATAGGAAAGGCAGGATAAAAACTTTACCCTTTCATTTTACTTACCACTTTTCAAGATAATTTGTTGGTTTCCTGTCATCCCCTGAAGGTGATCAATTAACTTAAAAAATATCATTGTAAACTTATGAATTCCATTGTAATTCTTATCCTTGTTGAAGCCCAAATTTCCCATCATTGGCAATGAAAGCCTCTTCAAGTTGGCTCCTGAGTCCTTCTGAAATTACCCTAGTAGTATTTGATAGCTTCCTTGCCTTCCAGTAAGTCTTGGTTCATCACATTTATTTCCTATTCCATACTTGGAATAAGCAATATCTATAAGAATCCCTGGTTTCTTTTAGTGGAAAATGGTATTCAAGAAGACAGTTTGGGCCTAGAGAGGCTCATTGCTATGACTGGGTTGGCCATTGTTTCTGGACCTTTTTAGTGGACAGAACTGTGAAAAAAAAGGTATGTCTCCTACATTATATTTTTATCTCCTTTTTCTTGGTTCTCAGAGGCACAATAGATGGTAGAATTAAATATCCTCAAATTGTTATCTATGTTATCCCACTTAATATATACAACTATTTCAGAGAATAATGTGAATACTACCACCATCAATTATGATTGTAGAAAAATGTTGAACAAGCTGATTTAAGAATTAGTAACAAAATTTTTGTATATGCTATCCCAATTCTCCCCCAATTTTATTTTATGATTTTACTATGTCAGGGCATATAACCATTATATTACATTCTTTTTTTCTCATTTAATCTTTGTTTTCCAAGTAAGTATTACTGAATACATCAGTCCTTATGTTGATGTCTCATTGGTGTTTGAAGCTCATTATCTAGTAGATTTCTCAAGTAGAGCTCATGGGAACATAAAGAAACATGAAGGTAGGACTAATTTAGTGGCTCAGTGATATCATCAAAGGTCAGCTTATTTCTATCTTTCTGCTCTCTGTGGACTAGCTCTCCTATGGTTGAAAGATGACTAGAGTAGCAAAAGTAAAAAAAAAGTACACGTTCTTCAGTAAAGCAATGTCCCAGAGGCCGAGAAGAGGACTGTCTATTCTGTGAGTCTCTTTATAAGAACAAACCTTCTCCAGATGCCTTACAAGCAGACTTGCCTTTATATCCCACTGATCAGAACAGGGTCACACATTCCTTCCTAAGTTATTACTGGCAAGAGTATGGAATTATCATGATTTGGTTAGACTAATCCAGATTCACCCCTGCCTGGGGCTGGGCCCTATCCTCACTGAAGCACATGGCTATAGGGACACCTGAACAAAATAAGGCTCACTTGGCAAGGAGGAAGCATGAATGGCTATTAAATGGTAAGTAAGCAACATTACGAGTTTTGATAAATGTTATGAACGGAGTAAAAAGGGTATTGAGACAGAAAACTGATGGTAATGATAGAGCAAGGAGATGAGATATACTTAAGATATAGTGCTCAGGAGGATGGGGAAGAATATTTGGAGTAGAGAGAACAGTGTATAGAAAGGGAAGAGGAGAAGGAACCTGAAGGAATTGAAGGAAGGGTGGTATGGGTGGAATGTAGTGAGCACGAGGGAAAGGTTTGTGATGGAGGGGATTCCTCGTAGCACTTATTACTAACAGACATAAAATATATTTATTTGTCAGTTTTTTATTGCCTGTCTATCAGCACTTTCACCTCCACGAAAGCAGGGTCTTTGTTTTGAGAGATCAGTGTCTGGTATATGGTTTGTTACCAATAAATATTTGCTTTATAAATGAGTGAAAGGAGAAAAAAAATTTAACTATAGTGAATATCCTAAAAAATGAGAGAAATATTGAGTTTGGAAAACAAGTTCAGGATGCAATGAAGAAATGACAATAATAGAATAAGAAATATCTCTTGGAAATTAAAAATCTAATGGTCAAGAAGTTTAAAAATCCAATCGTTGCTCTGGAAAACAAACTTGAGAAAATCTTGGAGAAAATAGAACAAAAACATCTAAATATGGAAAATAGAAGAGGCAATAATAAAAAAAATTCAAGGGTCAATCCAAAAATTTCAATATCTGACTCACAGAAGTCCTAGGAAATAGAGAACAAAGAAAATGAAGAGGAGGACTTCCCTGGTGGCGCAGTGGTTGGGAGTCTGCCTGCCGATGCAGGGGACACGGGTTCGTGCCCCGGTCCGGGAAGATCGCACATGCCGCGGAGCGGCTGGGCCTGTGAGCCATGGCCGCTGAGCCTGTGCGTCTGGAGCCTGTGCTCCGCAACGGGAGAGGCCACAACAGAGAGAGGCCCGCGTACCGCAAAAAAAAAAAAGAAAAGAAAATCAAGAGGAGAAAATTAGCAAAAAAAAAAATACAAGACCATTTTCTAGAATAGAAGATCATGTGTATCTGGTTTTATAGAGTCAATTCCTGGCACTCATCCAGGACTGGGAATAGTTTACATTCCCATCATCCAAACCAGAAAGACCTTAAAACAACAACAACAACAAAATGAAACAGAAAGACCTTCTATTACATAGGGCATTGTAGTAGTGAACAGAAATTAGCACTAGACGTTAACCCTGGTCTGGACCTAATACAAAATGTAAAAAGCAAACCTCAAAAGGATCAGACTGATCCTAAGTAACTTAACTGCATGCCTGAACAAAGTCCAACATTCTTTATAGGAATACAATAAAATATACGTTCAACAATGTAAAATTCACAATACCCAGAATCTGATCAAAGATTACCAGGCAAATGAAGAAGCAGGAAAATATTCATAACTCAAAGGAAAAAAATCCATCAATAGAATGGATTTAGGAATTACAGACATGATGAAATTAGCAGACAAGGATGTTAAGACAGTTTTTATAAATATGTTCCATTTCCTAAAGTAGAGGAAAACATGACCACAATGAGGAGAGAAATGGAAGATAGAAATAATAATTCTTGTCTCCAGTCTCTAGGAAAGAACAATATGAATACCGTGTTTTTGAAGTCTGTTGGAACATCTGTTGGAGAATGTAGCTGTACTACTTGCTACCAACATTCTCAATAGGTTTGGGAGAGGAGCAGAGCAGATCTTCATGAAGAACTGCTGAGATGGTGCTGGTCTGGGGCCGGGACAGATGAGCAGGATCAACTCAGAAATGAAGGGAAATTGTGGATGTTCTTTTGAAAAGGACACTGTTAGTAGTGGTCACGTACCATTACCTCTGGGGCTCACATAGGGCAAGTGACAATTTCTATGATTAGCTCAAAAGAACTCAGAAGTTTTCCCAATTTCGAGTGAACATGTTTGTTTTAAAAATTATTTCCTATGTAAGTCATGCTGAGTGAGTTAGTTAGGTATGTCTGAATAATGGACTAAACAAAACAGATGTAGGCTTAGAGTTAGAATAAAGGTAAATTTTACTAGCAATGGTAATAATATTGTGTAATATCTGGAGTATAAATATTTTAAATGGTTTCATTGTAAAGAAGGATTAAATTAGCAACATTAATTGAAATGTACTATTAAATTTTTTTTATGTTTATTAACTTTTTTGTGTGTGTGTTAGTTTCTGCTTTATAACAAAGTGAATCAGCTATACATATACATATATTGTACTATTTAAAGCAGATAATTTTAGAGCATAACTAAGACCTGTGCATATCAACTGGGATGTCAATTCTTAACTAAAAATGATAACTTCTGGTCTGAGGAATGATAATAATAATAACAACATTAAACACTAATATTTATTGAGTGCCTACTATGTTCCAGGCAAGTAAATTTCTCAGAGGATAACCAATGGAATATCAAATGTTCTTCCAGAAATTACAAATCTTGTCCACATAGCTTTTTCTTGTCCACATAGCTCCTTTCTGATGGAAAGGAGCATCAGCTTGATAAGATTTGAACAGTCACTTATTAACTTTAAATAAGATAAGCCAGTAATTTATCCCTTGAAACGTTTACTAAACCCCTGATTCCATATCTTAACCCCAAATGATTTGACTGTTTTTTTGAAGTGAATATTTTTAGTGGATGAGATTATAAATAGCTTAATCCAGAAAGTAAAATTTGTCTAAATGTTAGCAAAACATAGTAGGGAATTTACAAATAGGTGAAAGCAGGCATAGTAGGTCACTTTAAATTAACTCTAATAAAATTGTGCCTTTAAACAACTTCATTATAAAAGAAAATATTTATATTTGGGAAGTAAGGCACAAAAGACTCATAAATGGAGCTTTCAAATTTGAAAAATAGGCATGATAATCTCCTGAGGACTTGCTGAATCTGAAGCTGGATTCTCTGTAGATTTTGGATCTGTCAACTGGCAGATCAGATTCAGTTTCTCATATGTAAAATGGGGACAGCAGTAATGCCCAGTGAAATAAAGGAAGGTCAGAAATGAAGGTCATATAATTCTGGAATTTCCCAATCCTACTATTATGATAATCAATTTTTTTTACTATCAGGAACAGCATGAGGCTTTCCCAGAGTATATAATTGGCTTTCAGACACTGCCGAATAATACCTATCTCCCACATCTGTTCTGTAGACTAATTAATGTTTCAGAGTGTTTAAACACAATGCCTCTACAGAAGCAATGGCATTATAATTTGTTGGGACACTCTAGTATTGTAATTAGTACTAATTAGATTCTTTTCAACAGCTTGTTGAATGTACAAATTACTGCATCTAGGGTATTCTGCTTTATTTATTCATCATGAAAAAGTCAGATACGATGATTTAAATAGGAGCCTTTAAACAACTATTCTCAAGATTCTGCACACACCTCTCCCCTCCAACCAGGGGAGGGTGATAGCAAGACACTCTTCTAGGAAATGTCATAAGGAGAATAGTCCCAGTGATGTCCCAGGAGTCAACTCACGCTGGCTGGGCATCCTTCCTAATTCAGAATTCAGTGACATCCTATTGGTAGTTTAAAATCAGCCACGGGGGGGCTTTCCTGGTGGCGCAGTGGTTAAGAATCTGCCTGCCAATGCAGGGGACACGGGTTTGAGCCCTGGTCCAGGAAGAGCCCACATGCCGTGGAGCAGCTAACCCCGTGCACCACAACTACTGAAGCCCGTGTGCCTAGAGCCCGTGCTCTGCAACAAGAGAAGCCCCTGCAATGAGAAGCCTGCGCACTGCAACAAAGAATAGCCCCCACTCGCCGCAACTAGAGGAAGCCCGCGCGCAGCAATGAACACCCAAGCAGCCAAAAATAAATAAATAAATCAGCCATGGGGCGGGGTCCTTTTCTTTTTTTTTTTGAGACCCAGTTTACCAGCTTGTAACTGCCAGTGCCTGTCTCTTCAGTGTATGGAATCTGCTCACAGTTGTAACCAGTTGGCATTGGCCTGAAGCCACATTTCAGTTGTACATTAGAGTGGGCTAACTGCTGAAACTAACATTCCTCAAACCTCAGTGGCTTGACATGATAACGATTTATTTCTCACTCATTACACAATCCAGTGTGATTTGGTGTGGGATAGAGAAGGGGGTTGGGGTCATTCAAGGACCCAGAGTCTTTCCCTCTAGTGCATTGTGCCATGGAGCCTTTTGGTAGTCTGGTGAAACCTATGGATCCCTTCTCAGAATAATATTTTTAAATTTAAAAAAGTACACAGGCTTACAAAAGAAACCAATTTTATTGAAATACAGATATCGAAATACATTAAAAATCTGTGACATAATAATATATGTGCTTCTTTATTAATGCAGTCAATGACAAGGTCTCGTGGTGGGTCTAATAACTGCTGTCACTTTGATGAAGTGCTATTGTATGATATTCAGTTAATGAAATGTGCTAAGAAGACATCTGTGATCTCTGTTGAGGATGAGGTCACAAGTACTGTTAAATTCTACTGTGGTTTGCTTACATTCATAATTGAAGGAAATGCTGAATTTGAGTTGAAAGTTAATAAAAATAAAGTTGTTATTTACCCTCATTCAATTTTTGGACTCCCTGAATTCTATCTGAAGATTCCATAAACATCCATAGACCCCAGATTAGAAACTCCTGATCTGGTGGCTCCACTATTCTTATGGCCACATAGATCTTAATGGAACACCTGCATATATCTAGATAAGAGAAGAGGGACAGTGGTGAATTAGGTGCAAACATTTTATCAGGCCTGGAGGTGGCATACATCATTTCTGTCTAACCCTTGAATTTCCACATGACACAGCTTCCTTCTGTATCTTTCCATTTGGCAGTTACCATCAAAAGTCCAGTCCCTTTGTTGATCACATCTTCCCTTACATCTCTTCAATATGTTGACCCTAACATTTTAATGAATAGCTTTTCTACTTTAAATGTAATTTCACTTTGAAGATAAGCTATATCTTTATCTTTAGGTAAGAAAAGCTCAAGCCCTCTAAACTTGACTATTGAGTACTTGAAATATGGCTAGTCCAAATAAAGATATGATGCAAGTACAAAATACACATCAGGTTTTGAAGACTTAGTACAAAGGAAAGAATGTAAAATATCTTAGTAATATTATTTAATAGCAATTACATATTGAAGTGATACTATTTTGGTCCTTCTGGGTTAAATACATATATAAATAAAATACATTAAGTATAAAGTAAAATTAATCCAATCCATTAAAAAATTTTAACCTGCTACTAGAAGACTTCAGATTACATTTGAGACTCATGTTTATGGCTCACATAATTCTTTTAGGCTCCTACTCTTGAATAAAGATTCACAGAACTGCAAGGGACCTTAGAGATAAACATCTAACCCAATCACTTTATTGTGATCTGAGAGACTGAGTTGCTCCTATCTGCATAGCTAGTAATGGCAGATGTGGGACTGGAACTCAGGTCCCCTCACTTCTGGGACAGAGCTCTTTTCATAGTCCATGGTATTTCAGTCAAACCAAACCAAACCAAAAATCTCTAACTTTAAGTTTCCAGTCCATACCAGAATATACTCTTAATTCATAGTTATACATAAAATCCTGAAAATGGCAAGTTTCTTCTTTCAATCTGATGTCTTGTTCAGCCCCAGGTTTAAAACTTAAGTACAGCTTCCTCTTGCTACTGAAGAATTGCAGGCACAGGTGGGCAGACAGACTGGCTCGTACTTGACTTCCTCCCTCATGATCCCATATGAAAGAAGCCCTGAGATCATTCTTCCCCCCGTATTTCCCTCTGTTGAATGTTTAAGCTCATAAAGAAATGCTACGCTATTCTCATCTCTTCTGGATTTTGTCTTAAAGGAATGGAAACATTTGGAACCCTAGTACTTAACATGATCACCCCTTTCTTCCAGCCAGGAGGGAGCACAATGGAGAGCAATTAAAAGAACTAAATGGTGGGCTTCATTTTCTTTTCTCCCATTTTCTCTTCTTGGCTCCCACTGTGGATTCTATAGCCAGATTTGAGAGGATGTCTTAAGTCTTTGCTGACCTTTTTGTTCCAGAATATTCCTTCCCCCGGGTTTTTTCCTTCCTCCAGATCCTTCTCCCTCTATGATGCACCGATTTTCATAGGATCGCATTTGGGCCATTGTGTATTTAAATAATATTTAAGATAAGAGTTTAGACAAAAAACCCTTACCTTAAATGATGCATTGCCAATAAATCATTTTTTCCCCTTTTAGGAATTTAAGAAAATGTAAGTGCTTCTTGAATCATATAACTTGCTGTTGCAATTGAAATAAATAGTTCCCTTACTCAACACTCTTTGGAAAGTATTATGTGTCACCTAGACTCTGGGATGTCTCTAAACTTGCATTTCTCGGCATTTTCAGTGGTCCCTAGAATTGTAAGTTCTGGAAGAGCCATAAGGAATGCCTCTTGCCCCATGACAACTTGGTGACCCACTTACCAACATGTTTCATGTCTTGGCACTTCCTCTCTTCAGTATTGTTCTGTGGCACTTTCATGAGAAACTCTTGAGGCATACCATAACTCCTTTGGTTATTTCAGATCATCACAGTTATTGACGTCAATGAATGTCTGAGAAAGCACAAACTCTTAGTGTCTCTGTACGGTTTTTATGAAAATATTTGACGTCTTGAGATGTGTTGAGAGCCAAACTCATTGTTTCTCTAGGGATAATTTTTCAACTTTGCATTGTGAATTAAAAGGAGAAATGATATATTTTGCAAATGAGTGTAAGACGTTTAAGTTTAATAAAAATTTTCAAAATGGTATTTATAATATGTATCTGTTCCATTTTTCAGGAAAGTGGACAAAATAAAATGAACTTACAGAGCAGATAAATCCTTATAAAACTTTCATCAAACATGTTACCTCTGCAGCTTTTGTGATTCAACAGAACATTGGCTCTGCAGGCAGACTACTAGTTCAGGTTCTGGCCCATCACTTTCTAGCTGTGCAAGCTTTTAAAGTTACCTAACCTCCTCTGACCTTGGTTTCTTCAATGGTAAAATGGGGATCGTAGTACTGCCCCAGATGGAGGTTGTAAGGATTCACTGCGCTAATCCTTGCAAATTACTTAACACTCTTAGGGACTTAGACTCTCAACTGTTAGCTGTTTTATCATTTACAATAGTTTATCTTATTTATTCTAAAACCAAAGTAAAAGGTTTTAAATAAACTGTACGGCATATAAAGTTTTTTCCCTTAAAATCCTTAGCCAGTTAGAACCAGAACTGAACCAATGCCCATTTTCTATAATTCATGGAGTTGAGACTACGGCATGCGCCATACTCAATAGAAAGCATGGACTTTAGGGACAAGTGCATGACACTTGGTACAGAAGAACTTGTTTGAGTCCTGGTTCTAACACTTACCATGTGACTTTGGGCTTGTCTTTAGGCCTCAGTTTTCCTATTAGTGAAACAAGTCATATTATTGATTAAGTCTCACTAAAGAATCTTACTTAGGATGAACTTATAAAATGGCATGGAACAGACCTATTTCTTCTGGTGAGGCATTCACTGTGTATCTTTTCTTTTAGTCATCAAATAGAATGTGCCCTGTTTCATGAACTGAGATGAACAAAACACACTAAACTGCTCTTGAGGGACTTTATCATGGAGGTATTGGTGGGGAAAAATAAACAAATAATAAGATGGTATGTGGTAATGAGTATTTTGAAGAAACATAAGAACAGAGAAGAGGAGGGTGTGATGAGGGCTGCTACTTCAGATAAGGGGCCAGGGAAGCCCTCTCTGACATTTGAATGAAGTGCTAGAGTGGGATACAGGAATATCTGGGGGAGATACATCCTGGGCAGAGGGAAAAGCAAGTTCGAAAGCTTTGAATTTGGAAGGGAGGTTATCCTGCCTTAGGAACAGCAGGGAAGCCAGTGTGGTTAGAGAGGAATGAGCAATGAGGGCTAATGGATGATGGAGTGCAGGGGGTAGGTGGGGCAACATCACAGAGGGACTTGCAGGCTACTGTAAGGACTTGGGCTTTTACTCTGAATGAGAAGAGACACCATGGGGAGTTTTGAGCAGAAGCGTGAAATAATCTGATTTCTCTGACTCCTGTGTAGAGAACAGACGGTAAGAGGGAAAAGGGGGAAAGCTGGAGGTTAGTTAGGAAGCTAGATCTGTGATCCAGGTTAGGGAAGGCTTGGACTAGGGGGTAGCTGGAGGTAGTGAGAAGTAGTTGCGTTATAAATACATTTTGAAGGTAGACCTGCTAGGATTTGCTGATGAGGTCTGTGGTATAGGAGGAAAAAAAAAAGTGGCTTCAAGGACACCTCCAAGATTTCTGACCTGAGCAACATAAAGAATGGAGTTGCAACTTACTGAAATAGGGAAGACTGAGGGAAACACATTTGAGAGTGAAGAGTTCATTTTTGGACATGCTACGTTTGAGATCCAAGTGAGATATCAGATAGACAATGAATGTCTCCTCTAATAATAACTGTTGTTTTGTTTGTTTTAAGATTTTTATTGGAGTATAGTTGATTTACAATGTTGTGTCAGTTTCAGGTGTACAGCAAAGTGAATCAGTTATACATATGCATATATCCACTCTTTTTTAGATTCTTTTCCCATATAGGTCATTACAGAGTACTGAGTAGGGTTCCCTGCGCTCTACAGTAGGTCCTTATTAGTTACCTATTTTATATATAGTAATGTGTATATGTCAATCCCAATCTCCTAATTTATCCCACCCCCGCCTTAACCTCCTGGTAACCATAAGTTTGTTTTCTACGTCTGTGACTCTGTTTCTGTTTTGTAAGCCTTTAATTACCTGCCAGGCACTATGTTAAGAACTTATACACATTATCTCATTTGAGTCCTCACAATAACTTTCTGAGAAGGTACTATTATCATGCTTATTTTGCAGATGGTAAGACTGAGGCCCAGAGAGATTATGTCTGTGGTTAAGGTCACATGTGTGTTATTTAGTGGATGGAATTCCCTCTGAAGCCAAGGCCCTGCTCTTAACAGTGTCACTGTATTGCCATGACAGGAAGAGGCTGGGCTTCAGAATAACCTAATTGAGTTCCTGCTCCCAAAAGGAGTTTGCTGTATGGCTTGATATCAGTTGCCTCGTCCTCTTTTTGTCTTAATTCTCATGGATACCTTGAAGGTTGTTGAATTCCAGTCAGAAATATCATTTATTATTTAAGAGCAGAAAGATGCTGATGATACATATATTTATAATATATTTTACTTCCGAGATTACAAATAATTTTAGTGCCAAATTCTATAATTTCAGAAGAGCAGTAAGAACTGTCATCTAATGAAATTATTGTTTTCAAAGGAAATAAGCTTGGATGCTGATTTATGTTCATTATTGTCCTCTTTTACTGCTGAACTAGGAATTCGGTCATGAATTTTCCTTTCTAGCATATCCTAATCTGAAACCAGCTTCTTATTTGTGATGCTACTGAGCAAGTGAAATTTTTCCATCTGTATATCATGATAGCCTTTAGATGAGCAAGCAGAAGTGTAATCATGTTCTCATTTCCATAAGCATCTCCCTGACAGGTCATCACATATCTTTATTGTTCTCGGGTACATTTCGTGAGCTGCTGAAGGCATACATAATCAGCTCTAGTAATTCATCTTCTTACCTAGGTTAATGGCCCCTAGTATACATCAGGAGAATGATGGAGCGAAAAGGCAGTGTGTCCATGGCCTGCCTTCTTAAGAATGTGGAGTAAATTACAGTGGGGAATAAATTACATTACTCTTTCTTATTATTCAGTTATCTTTTGCAAATTTCGTCTTATGCGGCTAAACAGTGCTGGATGACCTGAAAAAAAAAATTGTGCACCTTTTCACCAACAGGCTCAGATTCCTTGTTCAGCATCAAGCTAATAGGTGGTCAATCATGAGACCATCAACTTCCAAATTAATGAAGATTCCTCTTCCCTGGTAACCTTGATCGCTCCCCTATAACGCTTGATTTTAAAAAACGATTTTGGAGATAAAGCAGATATAAAAATCATTCTCTTGGGGACTTACCTAGTGGCGCAGTGGTTAAGAATCTGCCTGCCAATGCAGGGGACACGGGTTCGAGCCCTGGTGCAGGAAGATCCCACATGCCGCAGAGCAGCTAAGCCCGTGCGCCACAACTACTGAGTCCGTGTGCCACGACTACTGAAGCCCGTGCGCCTAGAGCCCATTCTCTGCAACAAGAGAAGCCACTGCAATGAGAAGCCCGCACACCGCAACAAAGAGTAGCCCCCACTCTCCGCAACTAGGGACAGCCTGCGCACAGCAACGAAGACTCAATGCAGCCAAAAATAAAACTAAACTACAAAAAAAAAAATCATTGTCTTGATTGAGTTGTTTTAAATAAACACTCCATTGAATTATCTCTTTATTGCTTCTTTTTTGGCCTCCACTCAATAATGATGATGGCAGTAGTGATGGTGATGGTTGCTGTCTGCCTGGTGGTGCTAGAGCCGTATATATGGCTGGTCTGTGTCAGAGCAGGGACCCAAACTCAGTTATACATAATTTCCTACAAATATTATCATCCCCAATTTCCAGATTACGAACTGAGACTTAAATTCTAACTTGTGATTTTACACTTGAATAGGTGCAATTCATGCCCCTTAGCATCATCCTAGTTCAGTTTTCATAGTTACTCTGAAGGACAGCATTATCACAAAATTAATAACTGCTTCATTTTGAGAGAGAAGTGCAGTGTGCCATCTCTGTGGATTGTATTTCGCATGCAAGTCTGTATACTGCTACTCCACATTATGCCACAAACAATTCTCTTATCACCAAATGTTCTTCTAAAGCATGTTTTATTGGCTGTGGATGATATCAGCTTCTGTAAATTATATCCTATAATTTATTTAACCATTCTCCTCTGTGGGACATGTCATTTTCAAATTTTTATTATTAAAAATAGAGTTTCAGTGAGCATCCTAATGCATTAATATTTATGTGCATCTCTGATTATTCTCTTAGAAGTACTTCTTGGGTGTAGAGTGTGAAAGAAAAAAGAAAGTGTGAAAAAAATTTTTAATTATAAATTTTATATAAAAGTTTTATTATATATTATTATATAAAATTTTTTATTATAAAAAATTTTAAATTATAGCTTTAAAACAAAAGGCATAATAGATGCACAATGTATCACCTACACTGAATTTCTGGCAGTAAGTAATCCGAGCTCTTGGGAGGAGAAATTTTACTTATGCATTTTCCTACCCCCTTTGTATTCCATGGTATCTGTCCTCAAAACTTATTTATTGAATGAAATGAATAAATAATTGCATTGAACTGGAGTTAACTGAATCTCCAGACCTTTTTCAGACAGAAATGTATCTGAATCTAAGCACCATTCTAAGCACCTTTCTAAGCACCGTGTATACCTAAGTATCTCTTGAAAAAAAATTCCATAGGCATATTTAATAGTGATTATTGTATTTGGCAATTCTTATTTTTAAGGATATTTTCTTCTTGCTGCATATTCTTGAATATCTTGATTGTACTTATCCAGGAGTAGGTTGAATAACCAAATAATCTGAGAGCTCTTTTTCCATCCGCATTATTTTTCCACTTCACCATTATTTGGGGGCATCACTGTATATGTCCCATAGTTTAAGGAGATTATGGTAAAGGAATAAACATCACCTGCTTACCCCTTTGGAAGGGAATTTAAAAGTTATTAAAGGTCATCTTATGCTTGAATGCCCTTATAAGGCTGCGAGGAGCTTTCAATACCTCCAGTAACAGGAAACTCATTATCTCCTAAAGCCAACCTATGCGTATTTGGATTATTATTTTGTTAGTGAATTGTGCTAGAACTGAATTCTTCCTAGTTTCCACTCTCTGCCTCTTGGCTCACACTTAGCTCCTGGATCAGGCCCTCTGCCACCTCCTTTGCCCAGCCCCAGCCAGTTCTCCCTGGTCTTTGGCCTTTGGTCAGCAGTCAGGCTCCTGTGTATATAAGAAGGGATATATTATAGCACAAAGAAATATATTCATTATTTTTTTAAAATAAATTTATTTTTGGCTGTGTTGGGTCTTTGTTGCTGCGCGCGGGCTTTCTCTAGTTGCGGTGAGAGGGGGCTGCTCTTCGTTGTGGTGCATGGGCTTCTCGTTGTGGTGGCTTCTCGTTGCGGAGCACAGGCTCTAGGCACATGGGCTTCAGTAGTTGTGGCACATGGGCTCAGTAGTTGTGGCTCGTGGGATGTAGAGTGCAGGATCAGTAGTTGTGGCACACACTTAGTTGCTCCACGGCATGTGGGATCTTCCCAGACCAGGGCTCTAACCCGTGTCCCTGGCAATGGCAGGCGGATTCTTAACCACTGCGCCACCAGGGAAGTCCTATTCATTATTATTATTATTTTTTTTTTTTCGGTACGCGGGCCTCTTACTGTTGTGGCCTCTCCCGTTGCGGAGCACAGGCTCCGGACGCGCAGGCTCAGCAGCCATGGCTCACGGGCCCAGCCGCTCCGTGGCATGTCGGATCTTCCTGGACCGGGGCACGAACCTGCGTCCCCTGCATCGGCAGGTGGACTCTCAACCACTGCGCCACCAGGGAAACCCTATTCATTATTTTTTAATAACTTTAAATAGAGTGTAATATATAAAAATATTGAATCACTATGTTGTACACCTGAAACATATAATATTGTAAATCGACTATACTTTGATAAGAAAAAAAACAAAAAGAAGGGAGCTCTCAATCTGTAAGAACCTAGGATTCAAACCCAGGTCTGTGTGGTCAAAGCCAGACATCTTTTATTTTTTTATTTTGGTAAAGTATACATAATACAGTATTTATCATTGTAAACATTTGTAAGTGTGCTATTCAGTGGCATTAAGTACATTCACAATGTTGTGTAACTATCACCCCTATCTACATACCCAAAACTTTTTCATCGTTCCCAATGCAAACTCTGTGCCCATTAAATAATAACCTTTATTCTACTTTCTGTCTATGAATTGCCCATTCTAGGTACCTCACTGAAGTGGAATAATACAGTATTTGTCCTTCTGTGTCTAAAGCCAGACCTCTTTTGACTACGGCACCTAACTTCATAGCATCATTTACTATTACTAATGCATTTTGCCTGTATAAATTTTCTTAAACTCATTTAATTCCGAGAGCTGCCGCGTTTTTACAAAGATCTCAAAAGTTTTGACTGCATGTCAGGTGCTCCAGTAGAAAGCAGGGCAGGAGAAACAATGCATTTCTTTGTCTTGGACTCTAAACTCATCTTTAGGCAATTTCTCCTTTCTGTTGTACCAGATTCCCTTTTATAAAAATATGAAGAATGGAGAGAATGAGCCCGCATCCCATAGCAGTCATTCTGGTTTTGATCCTGCTTTTTAAAAGAAGTGCTTCTATTATTTCCCTAATACATTTGATAGTTACTTTTAGTTTGCAACAGATACTATTTATGATCTATTTTTTAATTTTGAAATTTCAAACTATCCCATTAATATTGACTATTAGCTTTTTTTAAAATTAAGCTCAAAGTCCTGTAGATTGCAAAGTCTGCATTCATGCTTCCTCTTTTCATTTTTTGAGAATCAGATCTACATTTATCCATTCAACTCTTCCAGCACCTCTACTGGTCTGCAACAGTTTAACAATCTTTTTTTGTTTGTTTGTTTTTGTTTTTTTTGTTTTTGGCTGCACCACTTAGCATGCAGGACCTTCATCGAACCCATGCCACCTGCAGTGGAAGGACAGAATCTTAACCACTGGACCGCCAGGGAAGTTCCAACAGTTTAGCAATCTTAATTGTGAATTTCCTCAGTACACTGGATTGTAGTTATTTTATAGTGTTCCACTGCTCACTTTAAATCTCTTTAACAATCTCGGGCTTTCTTTTTCTCTTACCATATTTAGTCTACTATTTTAAGTCCCAAAATCATTCTTCTTGGAAGAGAAGACTAGGACAAAAATAATAGTGGAGCAGTTGTTTCTCTTTGTTATTCCAGCAACGTCACGGCCTTGGTGCCAGACATCGGGCTTATCTCTTCCTGATATTCCTTTTGTTCCTAACATAACTAAAAGAACCCTTTTTGTTGTTCTTATAAATTATAGGTCTCAATCTATCTATTTTCTTATCCTAGGCTGTCTAAATCAGAGGTCATGATAGAACTATGTAGGAACTCCCATCATTTCCCTTGGTGGAATCACTACCTGTGATTGTATAGACAGAATTACAGACTATGTGGGCATGTAGGTGCCACTCAACCCTCTTTCAGAGTCTCTTGCCCCAGAGTCTTGGTTCTGTTTCTTTTGAAGTCTGCCTTACAGAAGTCCAGGTTTTATCATCATATTTTCAACCACCCTCTACCTGGCTATCAAGAATGCCTTTTATATGTTGCTGTTGGAATTGTAACAAGATACATGTACTTTGAATATTGTATTTTAACTTAAAATGTATTAATGAAACAAATATATTCATTCCCCAATCTTTGACATAGGGCAAAAGTTTCTTTCTGTATCATCAGTAATTTTTTATCATCTATAATTTCTGTATCATTTATAATTTTTATAATTTTCAATTTTGAATTCCTTTGAGTGGGGCAAGATCTTGTAAAGAAATCTGATCACAAAATCCATCTAGGTCCATTTTTTGTGGTTTTTAGGTTTTCAAACAATGTTTACTGTTGAATTGCTTTACACCTAATTTAACAACAATTCTCATTAGAACTCTATCAAAACTTTCCCAAACATTTAACTTAGTTAACAACAATTCTTTTCTTTTTGTACTAATATTTAGTCAGTTTGTGTAATATTTAATTTAAATTACTTGTCCACAATAGCCAGTACAACTGGCATGAATAGGTTTGGAAGGAAACACAACAGATGTTTGATAAGCACACAGCTTGGCAGGTGAAGTGGAGGTACTAGAGGGTAGTCTGTCAAACCTGAGCCCTGGGATTCTGTGAATCAGCAAGTGTGTTTTATGAAGAGAGTGAAAAGCCTTGGGTGAGTGAAGGATGGTTAAGAGGGCTTTACATGTGATACAATGGCATCATTGCCTTCACCCAACTTTCTTTATTTTACTTCACTAGCTGATATCTTGGTTGTTTAGAATAAGATTCAAGTAGCAATTCCCCTGGTTACTGCTTCTCTTTATAGAAAAATAAAGTTGCTATCCAGTACAGGCAGTAACTAGTCAGACATTCTGTTTTCAGTTTAGAGTCTCCAATCAAATGTTTGGCTAGTTGAAGTTTCCCATCACAACTCTTTTTTACCTCTGTGCCAACACTGTAAACTAAATTAGGAACACATCATCCATTTCTTCCATTTGGCCAGATAGTCTGTTGATATGGATTTCATCAACAAGATGATATCTTTTCCTCTCATTTAATCCTCATTCAAATGCTTTTTCATCACCCTTACCGCCTAGGTTCATGGATTTTCACACAGATGATAAGTGATACTTCTTTAGCACCCTTCCTTACAGATATTTCTTTGGAATGCTACCAACTCCTAGTAATTATTATGAGATTGTATTTACCATCTTACTCTCCAATTCCCATGCTCTGTTCTGGTCCCATACAACAACTATGAGACCCTTGAGAGTGTCATTTTGGGAACTTTTCCCTATTGTTTTCTTCTAGGAGTCTCATGGCTCCCCCTGAACTCTTCTTCATTTTCCCATGGCAAGACTGCAGACATTTCTGGCAACTGCTTTCATGATTTTGCATGAATATTGCTTTCTTTTTTTCTTCCATATTCAATTTAAAGACCACCTAATAGTCTCCAAGACTTTCTTCCATGTCCTCATGAGAGGTACTCCAGCCCTACCCAAAGTCCATCATTGTACTACATAAAGTCATCAAACAGAAAATGACATCCTGTTTGCTAAACACCTCTTCCTAGTAAGTTCACTTCCTTAATATTCTCACTTTTCCAAAGTCCTAACCATTGAAAGGAAGATGTGTGAGAATCCCACTTGTACTCTTGGGTCTTTTAGTCTCCAGCCTGGGACTTCTTTGATGACAATGATGTCCCCTCTGTCTTCAAGCACTCGTTCCCATGAAGATCCAAGGACTGAATCCTGGGTTAATGGGGCTTAGTATGTTTCAGTAGACTATTATATTCCAGAACTAGTCACCAGAAAGATGGACAGTAAGCAAGATTGACTTTATCTTGTCTGCACAGAGCCTTTAATACCCCCAACAAAGAATGATAATCATCACCCACTCTTTTCCTCCCAGGGCGGGTAGCAGGTTTCTTTATTCTAGTGGTGCTTGGGTATCTTCTGGATGTGACTCGGTGCTGCACATACACAAAGACAGAAATCAGCAGTGGCTGTAGAGGTAACTATATAGAAGTTGCTACACAATGTGGTAGAGATAAATGTAGTAAATGTTTTTTCCATATTTCTTTTTGGAATTTCATCCTACCCTCCCTACCTTCCTTTTTGTGGTAAGTTTCAAATGCTGAGCTTTCTTTTTTTCATTTGGAGCATAATCTTCCACAGTGAACCGTACTCTTTTGTATCACCTGCATTGTTTAACATAGTGTGCTAGATAATTTAGCGCTTAATAAAGACTTTTTAAGTTAATTAATTCATAAAGAGCCCACTAACTATATGAGCAAAGATTTTGGAATCCACTTTTGAACAGTAATTTGCAGTTGCTGGGTTATTGGTTTTGACTTGCTACATTGCATTTTCTTAGCAGGTTGCAAATATTCAAACCTCAAGATATGTGGTCAACTTCTAAACAGTATGGATGTTTTTTTCTGTGTCATTCAGCAGTAACATTTGCTAGCTTCATTAACAAACTTCAGCTACAACCTTTCTGTTTCCATTAAGAAAACAGAATTTTCTCGCTAAGAAATGGCTTTGATGTATTGGTATTATATTCAAGTTGCAGTGGTCTGGGGCCTACATTAATTCCAGAGAGTCACCATTTTAAATATTGAATTTAAGTCTGAGCTAAAATATTAATAAAATTTAGATGTAATCTCCCCTTTTCCTTTTCTCTTTCAGGACAAGCCCATTATTTTTCCATTTGTTGGCCAATGCAGGCTTCCCACAGAACTCATTCTGGTCTAATTTTGTAACTGAGAATATTAGTGATGCTAGCTTCAGAAGGATTCTTCTCAGACATCTAAATCAAAATGTCTTGACTTGGAGCCAGGGAATTTAAAGTGGCATAACTTTGTGTCTATATACCTCATTCTGGTATCCAAAACTTTCAGCATACTGTTAAATGGGCCTGTGACCCAAAAAGCTTAACCATTTTTCTAGACATGTTAGATTACAACAAAAAGTATCACTTTCTCTCGAAAATAAACGAAACAGCTCACATTCTCATTGATGTTCTTATCTTCACGTTTCTTTTTCTTGTTTTGGGTTGAGGATTTTTCTAAAACATCACTGATTTTCAAGTCACATGGAGGTGCCTTCTCATATTTGATGTGACACATCATGGGGGCTGGCTGTTTTGTTAGTGCACAGAGTTACAGAGCTTGAGTATGAGAGACTGTTCCCACCAGTCATTACCTTGGTTCTACATGTGGACAGTTAGTCAAGCAAATCCCTGGAGAGCATCCAGGAGAAATGTGATTCTTTTAAAAATGGCACTTTTAAACATATTTTTACTGCACATATGTCTGAGATTAAAGTTTACCCATTAAATTTATTTGTAAAGATTTCTTCCAAGAGGTGATAAAATTCAAGGCTCCTGTCTATTTCCTCCTGTGCTACAGATTTTCTCTAAAGCTAAGTGTTGTTGTATTTTATAACCTGCAAAATGCATCTCCTTTTTAAAGCTGAAGACAGCCAAATGGACTTTAAAAAGCGTAACTTTAATGCACACAGGAAGTGCAAAGATACAGTGGTTACTATGTTCTCTTTCTGATAGTTTACTGTTGTATTTTTTGGCCTACCCAGCTTTCATTATGAACTCTATAGGATCCCTGAGAAATTATTCTACAGATCAATAATTTTTGTGTATTTGAATCAATGATAACTCGGGGACCTCAGGAGACTTTAAATTGTACCAGTTAATTTGTTTTTGTAAACTTCAGGCCTTGTACGTACTATGCATTGTCTTAATATAGTTTCTGTTATTGGGCTGCGAGCTGTGGGAAGTTGAGTCAAGATTGGTCCTCTATTTTAACATCCTTGTATTTCAGCTGTCTTTGTATCCTTCCCTATTAAAATTTCAAGTTAAAAACTTCAAAAGTTCCCCCTTCTCCTGAGAACTATGAACATCCTTCTTATCAGAGACTTACACGCCCTCTGCACTTCCCTGTTTGAGCAACCGACCCCATAAACCGACCCCAAACACTTCAATTACAGACTTGGCTATCATCACTTACACTATTGTACACCTTTTTAGGTCCTAGAGACACAATTCATGGTGAGACTAATATCTTTACACAACCTCTTTCTTAAATAGAATTGGGAAGACAAGATCTGAATTAGGAGTGAGGAGGTCGGAGAGCTGCAAAATGAATGGCTGAAGATTTGCTACAAGTTAGGGCAAATATAGTCTCCTTCATCTCCCAGCAGCAGACCTTAAGCCAAATTATAGATGCATTTCTGAGAATGTTGCAGGAACGTGACAACAGACACAAATCTATGGTATCATTTAGCATGGGACATAGGGAAGCACTTCTAATTGGTTTTAAGTAACCACAGTAAAGTAACTAGTATTGTAAGATATACGTATTATGTCCCCACCCCCGTCTGAATTCAGGAGGTCCATGGAATCTCTCCCAGATTCTTTAAATAAAAGTGTTGACATTTTAGAGGTTTAACTTTCATAATCTAGAACAAGACTTGTTGGCATTGAGAGGGAAAGGAATGCCGAAGAGCTTCAGTGGGCTTTAGTTTACTTGCCTCAATATCTTCTCTCCTTTAAATTCTCATTTTTCCTTTTCCTTCTTCTGTTTGCCAAATCCCAGAGTGGTTTGGGTATTGTTCTAAGTGATGTCCAGAGTCAACAAAATGTTTATCACATTTTCCATAATGTGAACCAGGAAATAATTGGGACACAGAAAGGGTAAACTGAAGGGGGTGCAGTGCCTTTTCAGTTGTATCTATGTAGGCAGCCAGGAGATGTAGGAAGTAACCCATTCGACGCATCTCAAGCAGAGTAAGTGACAAAATGTTGATGATTTCACTTATTTTCCGGTCAGGAATAGAAAGAGCCTTCTCACATTTTTACAAAGATTATCTATTTTGTCTATTAGAATGCAGAATGTGCCTGAGCATTTTTACTCAGAACTAATGAGGACAAGTTAAGAAAATATTGTACAAGTATTTTGCTTAACTTTCTTGCCAAATGCCTGCTGTAATAGTAAGTTAATATGAACTGTATTACTGTCACATGGTCTTAGGACAATAGGACAATAGTAGTCCTTTAGCTTGCCCTCTACTAAAATAAATTAGGGTATACCAAATTTATACTAATTAGGATCCTGTATACCTATCACTGTGCTTTCATCAGAAAAGCATTTTAAAGCAATACATTATAAATTGTTTTCTTTCCCATATTTTTAAGCTTCTTGCTGCTTAAAAGTGGTATGGGGGTAGTCTGTGGTATTACGCGATTTGAGGAACTTTCAAAGTTCCAAGTCACTCCCAGGTTTGCAAAAATAAATTTGCTTCCTTGCTACCATTCACAATTGCTGATATCTTCAAAACCAGGTGTCCTACAGCGAATGTGGGAATTCTTGTTTAGTCTCTGAGGTCTAGCTACAGTTCTGTTGGGCCAGCGCACCAGAAAGAGCTGTTCTAGTAAAATCCAGGGACTTTGACTTCTGGGCTCTCTTGTCATAATGGTCTCTGAATGGCCACTTACCCACACTGTCCTTTTTCGAGGCAAGAGGAGTCTCCTTTTAATCTCAAGTTAGCCTAGGACCTGACCTCCTCACCCATTCCCTCTTCCTCTCTGTCCGGAGCCTTTCCCTCCTCCCTGGTTTCTTCTTCTGATCTTGGAAACCGGCTAAAGTCTTTCCTATCTCACACACACCATAATCACCACCTCCACCTTCACCACCAGGAAATCCTTCCTTTGACCTTTTGCGTTGTTATCCCTTGAGCTGCCATCACATAGCTCTCTTTTCCTTCACCACCAACCTTTTTTCAAGAGTAGAATTTTGTATTCATTGCTTTCTCTCACTCTCACTTCTTATCACCCTATATTCCTCTTCCCACCTTCCCTTGTCTACTAAAACTACTACTTTCATATTATCAGTGACCTCTATTCATGAAATCCATTTTTTTTTGCCTTCCTTTTCCTGTTCCCCACTGTTGAGATAATTGCTTTCATTTGAATCTCTTTTTCAACTTGGTTTCCATGAGCAAGGCTGTCCTATGGTTTTCCTCTTTCCCTAGTCAGTTCCCTTCTTGCACCATCCCTGTTTTTTCTTTCTTCTCCAAACTGGAAAATGTGAGATTATTCTAGGCTCTATTCTCTCTTTTTCTTTCTGTCTTTGTATTCCACCTTTTGATATCACTACTGTGTACATAACTCAAATCTACACATCAATGTAGATGATTTTCTTTTGAGTGCTAATTCTGAATCACTATCTGCTTATTTGATATTTTCTCCTCAAGATCTTCTCGAGACACTCCCAGAATCAGGTATTGGTCACTGAAAATTTTAATTTATTCAGCATTTTCCAAGTGCTGTGCAAGAGTCTGGAACTACAAAGACAAATAGGATATATCCCTACCCATCAGAGGTTTACAATCTAGTGTCACAGACAGTTGTAAGTATGTGATAAAGCACTTATTGAGCGTTGACCTTTGTAGGTTTGGTGCTAGGCCCTTGACATAATTTACCCCGTGTAATCCTAACCGATAATATAGGTATCTCCATTTCATACATGAGGAAATCAAAGCACAGAAAGATTGAGTAATTTGCCCAAAGTCCTTTGAATGTCAAGTGGCGAAAGTGAGGGACTTAAAATCAGGCAGTTGTTCTCAAATAATACCTTATACATGCATTTAAACTGTGTTTGGAGGGGCCTTGTGAGTTAAAAAGGAAACTTTAAATTCTACCTAAAATTGTCAGAGAAGGCTTCCTAGAGGAAGTAACATTTGAAATGAGATCAGCAGAAGGAGAAAGGAAGGAAGGAAGGCATTTTAGCCAAAGTAGCCTCAGTGGGAAGCTCTATTGGAGGAACTGAAAGAATAGGGGAGAAACCTTGGGCTTATTACCTTCTGCCTTTTTGTTTCTGTGATTCTCTCTGCCTGAGAGTTTTTCTCTCTTCGTCTCTGCCTTCAGTTATTTGCCCTGAAAGTGTAACTCTCCTTTGAACTCTCAGAGCCTTGTTTACGGCACTTACGTGGTGCCCGGTGCCTTCTGCCTTGTACAGAACATGCTGTATCTCACCTCTACCTTGGCACCAAATTGTGTTCTTCTATATAATTCTGTGGCTTCTTGTGGGGTTGCATGTAATAGCAACCCAATACACATTTACTGAATACTGAATGAATGTTAATCAGGGCAAGAAAAGTAAAATTACTGGGAAAGCAAAAATAATCCTTGCCAGATGTAATGGTAATCAGTTTAGTTCAGGAGTAAATTAGCCAGTGGATGTTTGATAATGTAACCTACAATGTAACTTGATTTAGCTGCTGAAGCTAACTTTTAAAGTTACAGTTTATCTGCCGTCCATGGGATGTTGGTCATGATTACTAGGGTGAACTCTAAAATTCTACCTTTAATATTGTATTTACATTTGGTATCTACAGCCTCTCAGCACTCTATAATTCCCATTAGTGAAGAGAATGCTTTAACTTAAGAATTCCATCAGATGAACCGGTTTGCAGGGCAGAAATTGAGACACAGATGCAGAGAACAAACGTATGGACACCAAGGGGGAAAAGCCGTGGGGGGGTGGTGGTGGTGTGATGAATTGGGCGATTGGGATTGACATGTATACACTGATGTGTATAAAATGGATGACTAATAAGAAAAAAAAAGAAAAGAATTCTATCAGAATAATTAATTTCTGAATAGAAAGCTTAATGGGATTTAAAAATACACTTATAGTGGCTTCATGCTGTCACAACAACCACTTGAAAGCTGTAAAGTATGTTCAACATATTTTTGTATTTATATCTCAGTTTGAATTTCTTCTTTGATTCAAAAAGAAAGATTTTGTTTGATTTTACTAGAAAGAAAACATAGAAAAACACAGATATGCAGATGTCACTTGAGAATCTTGGAGCCATCCTGATCTCCTTACTCTCTGTTACCTGTCACGGACAATCCCCCACTAAATAGTAAATTCTACCTCCAAAGTGTCTTTAATATTCTTCCACTCTTATCCTCTTCCATGTCACTGCCCAACTTCAAGCCTATATGAACTTTTGCCAGGATTATTACACCAAATTGTAACTGATCTTCCCAACTCTCATTTTCGTGTGTACCCCAAACCATCCTTGACACGTCTGCATAAATCTGAGCGTGTCACTTCCCCCTTAGAAGGTCTCCAGTGGCCCTTTGTAAACCTCATGACTGACTCCTGCCCGCCTCTCCATCCTCACCTTGTAACCTTCTTTCTAATTACCTTGAGATTTTAGTCTTTGCCTGAACTGGCCTGACAAACCTTTACGTGCATGTTGAGTTTCAGTTTAAGCCTTACGTCTCTGTCAAGCTTCCCCAATTCCCTCAGGCCACTTAGATGCTCCTTGCACCTTGCCTTATATATATTATATTATTTAGTTCTCATGATAGTTGTTTAAAGTGAGTAGTCTTTGTTTCCATCTTACAGGTAAGAAAAGTGAGGCTCAAAGAGCTTAAGTAATTTGCCTAAGGTCCCAGAGTAAGGCAGTAAGTGGTAAGCTGGGATTTGAATCCAGTTCTTTCTGTTTCAAGAACCTGAGCTCTTTCTGCAATGTGTTGCTCCATTGGTGTAGCTTCCCCTGGTACCTGTATTTACTTTCATTCTGGCATTCATCACGTTTACTGTGTTGGCAATTCTCCATATCTGCTACATTCACTGGGAACACCAGCCCACCTTTCATCTTTGTATCTGCAAGGATTAGCACAGTGTCTGGATCATGGTAGGAAGTTAAGAATATTTACTGAGGTAATGAATGAAACAAACAACATGCAAACCATATATAAATTTTAACTATCTGTGAAGGAAAATATAACTTGATCTTTTCTGTATGGTGGTATGGGGAAGCAGAAGAAGGGGAAAACTAATGAGGGCCATTTTCTAGAGTAGAAGCGTTATTGGAGGACAAAAGAAGGGTTGTACAATCTCCAGAACCATCTTAAGATGGATCTAAAAATCAGCTGCTAAAAGAAGTCAGGAATGAATACCTAGATAATTTCATTAGATTTTTTGAATGTTTATACTGCCTAACATGCTTCCTTAGATGAACTTATAATTAATTCTTACAAAGAAATGTGCAAGTAACAAAGGGGCATAGGAGAAATAGAAACAGGATGGAGTCTTGTAGTGTGGCTTCATATGAGACCATCAGTTTCTTTATTTGAAAATATTTTTATGTTAATAGTGAAAGTGACTTTTGTTAACATGGTGTAGTAGACTGAAGAGTGTCCCTCAGAGAAGATATCAGGGCCTGACTCCTGAAATCTGTGATGTTAAATTATTTAAAATAAGGGTCTTTGCAGATGTGATTAATTATCTTGAGACGAGGTGATTAAATGCAATCACATGTATCCTTATAAGAGAAAGGCAGAGGGAGATTAGACACACACACACACACATACACATGCACACGAAGGCAATGTGGAGACTGAGGCAGAGTTTTGAGTGATGCAGCCACAAACCGAGGAATGCTGGCAGCTAACAGAAGCTGGTAGAGGCAAGGAACAAATTCTCCCCTAGAGCCTCTGGAGGGAGTGTGACTCTGCCAGAGGGAGGGGAGCCTGCTGCATCTTGATTTTGTCCCAATGCTACCGATTTTAGACTTCTGGCCTCTAGAACTATGAGAGAATGAGTTTCTGTTATTTTAAGCAAAGAATGAGTTTCTGTTATTTTAAGTTTGTAGTAATTTTTTACAGCAGCCATAGGAAATTAGTATACACTGGGAAGCAGCAATCTGGGAGTGTGATAAACATGAAACTCCATAAATAGAGAGCGCCTTTTTTTTTTTTTTGGTCACACCACATGGCATGTGGGAATCTTAACTCCCCAATCAGGGATTGAAACCACACTCCCTGCAGTGGAAGCACGGAGCCTTAGCCACTGGACCACCAGGGAAGTCCCAACAGAGAGCTCCTTTGGATGGCTCTCCATCCCACTTCCCTTGGCAAGTGTTCTACTTTCACTTTCCAGGAGATCAAAAATGGAAAGTGTCTGCCTCCAGAACTATACTGCTGGACTTTGTGAGTTCTCCAGTAGTTCTTTTCTCTCTCGTGATCCTCTGATCCCAGTATCCATCACAGTTCAGGCAAGGCATATATGCATTCCTTCTGGGTGCATATGGCTTTCACAGCCTGGTGATGGAATGTGGGAGCACAGCTATATTTAGATGAGGTCAGTTTTAGTGGGCAAGCTCATAGTACTTACTGAGTTTAGCATAAGTGTAAACCTTTAGACTCAACTTTCTCGTTTTTGTGTCTATCATAAGAATAGTTTTGATTAGATAGCAGTTATGGTCCCTTCCAGCTCTAAAATCCTGTCAGCCTCTCCCTAGTCTACATTTGCTTTCAACCATGAGCCTGTAGCTCTTTCTCACTGTGTAGCTGCTTCTACCTCCTGACTCAAGTTGAGCTCTCGGAGTAACTTAAGATGTCTCTCAGCTACTTAAGTTCCTAGAGAAGGAGGATTGTTTTTCTTTCTGGGTCTCAAATCCTAGTCAAAGCTTAAAAAACCCTTAGCTCTTGACTAATTTGGTGTCCCTGGATTCAGACTTTGACATTTATTCAACTAGCCTTTCTTTGGTCCCCAGGATCTACATTTTACTCAGCATCTGTGAACAGAGCTTGATGAAGCCAGTCTGAATTCTCACAAACTTTCTTCTCTTGTTCACATTTCTTTCTTTTAATACTTTTTCTAGTATGTTACTTACTTTAGACCTTCCAGTCTTAATCAGGTCAACATATTTTCCCTTTTGTGAACCAATGATTTTCCCACATACACTCTGAGATTCTTCACAACCCTCATCTTTCCTCTCATTCCAACTTCTGATAAGGATTTGGTACGTCCCCACTTCTCACAATGTCAAGGAGATCAGTTGGCCTAAGACCCTCATCTTTGCATCATTATGAACCATCATTGGCATCCACCAGAATACCTGGGACACAATTTTCCTTGTAAACACATTTTGAGCACCTACTATAAGTCAGATATTTCATATAGGGTCAAGTTACACATTAGAATGAGTAAGATTCAATTCTTGTTTTAAGATGTCGTTGTAATAGCGAAGGTAAGATGACTATGCAAATAATAAGATCAAGTGAATGCTGCTGAAATATTGATGGAAATAGAGCCAGATACAAAAGTCAGGAGAATCTGCTTCTGGTCCCTAATAAGACACTTGCCATGAATGTGAATTTATGAGCATCAGTTTTCTTCATATGACCTGTGGGTCTGTGGTAACACTATTTAGTTAGGCTGTTATATGGCTTAAATGATGTAAATGCATGTGCAAGTGCCCAGTATTATCCATGGTATAGAATAGGAGATCAGTAAGAGATTGTTAAATTGAAATAATACTAGAGAAGAGGAGTTAAAGGAAGAAGAGATCACAAGTGGTTGAGTGGATCCAAAAGGGCTCTGTGGATGATGTAGCATTTAATATAAGTCAGACTGGTGGCTCCTCAGGACAGGAACCTTCCAAATTACTTTTTTTAAAAATCCTTAGTGTGCTACACTTAGACTGTGCTTAATATATATTGAATGAATGGATTTTGAAGGATGGGTAGGATTTCTGGAGGGTTGAGTTGGACTTGAAGAAAGGGCATTCTAGACGGAGGGCACAGCATGGACATGGGAAGGTGCAAGTCTTGTTGGCAGAACAATGGTCTATTTTGATGGGAGTGTAGGGAAGTAGCAGAAGTAAGAGTAAAATGCAAGCTGGGAATTTATATGGGTATTTAAAGGGTTTCCAGTGTTAGAGAGGGGAGTTTGTACTTAATTCAGTCTGGTTACTTTTTAATTTCAATGTCTTCAGTCAAATTTGGGGGGAGGGATTTTTTTTTTTTGTCATGCTTTCTGGGTTATTGAAAGTTTACCATTATAATGATCATCTGTTGTGTTTCTATCTTTTGTTGGCAGGGTTGTAGGTAGTCCTTAGTAGGGATAAAGGGAAAATTTTTCTATATGCTAAAGAAAACAGATATAAAGAGACTGGTACTAAAAAGGAATAGAGAGGCAGTTAAGTTTTTCTTTGATTATGCCCAGACTTTGTCTTTCTTCAATACTGTGCTAAACATTAATAACTTTCAAGCTTTTAGAAAATCATAAATTCAAGTCAGAGAAACCAAACATACAAAAGGGAAGAATTCATCATGTTGGGTTGAATTGGCACTCTGCTTAGAACCACCAATAAGGGAATCAAATATATTTGAACCAATGATTTTCCATGTATTCTAGATTGTTTCAAGGAATAATGCAAAACAGTTTATAGCTTTAGCCATCTGTGTCCATAACTTATTTCATAATTAGATATTATGTTTCAAATATTAGTATCTCCCAGAGGGGTAATACTAATATGCAGGAACAGCTGGGAGTGTATTGAGGTACCTGAAGAAAGGGAGAACCACGGAGAGGGTACTGAAGCCAAATCGAACTATAGTATTTCACTGCTTTGTGTATGAGCTCAATTGTGAGTGCACACCTATTTTATGAAAAAAAAGTGCTGCCAATTATGTTTAACGATCATCCTGCTCTATACATGATTTGGCCGTATTGGATTATCATTGCTTGGACATTTCTTGCATCTCTTCTGAGATATTTGGCATTCCCACCTGCTCTCAGTTGTATTGCTTGGCATTAGGTGGGCAGTCCTTTGCCTGTATCATTGTAACAACGTGCAACTCAAATTCCTCTACTGACTGTTTAAATCTCATTTAAAAATTGATTGTTGCTTCACAACAAAATAAGGAATTATGGTCATTTCTCCAAAGGTAAATATTTGTTCCATTAACTTAAAATTTATCCTGCAACTCCATTTCCATGCCTATTTGTACCATGATTTTTTTGGTTTGATGTCAAATCAGTATAATCTTTTAAAGACATATAAAAATGCCAATTAAATTTAATGCTAACTATAAACAAAGCTCAGTTAAAGTGACAGCAGTGTGAACAGCTATGACCAAGTTTGTGTACATGCAATCGTGCCATGATAGCAACTTCGTGGAAGGCAATTATAAGGCCCCATTGATTATAAAACACAGTCCCAATTTAGAGATGTTAAAATATGAAGAAACTGCATTTTAGGAGCAATGAAATACACTTACTTTAAAACATGCCAGGGACCAATCTACCTCTTACTGAAGTATTGCCTCTACCACTAAAGGCTAAAGTAGTTGAGCCACATCCCTTTGTGGTTCTGGTTTCTTGAAATGTACTAACACGTGTCCTAAAACCATAATATAAATCTGTGACTGCAGTCATCTTACCAAAGGCTCTTCCAGGAGGGAGGCCAAAGCACTGAACATCCATACTCCTGAACTCTCCTTCCCAAGTTGGTGGTTGTATGTTTACGTAGAGTCATCATAGGCATATTTGCCCTTACTCCCTTCCACCCATAATATGCACTTGTTAGGAGTTATTTAATGGATGATTTTGTGCTTCCGTCTGACTTACTTCTTGTCTGAATTACTTCTTGATGATTCCTTATTTACGAAGGCATATCTTTTCATATACACACAGGAAAGCCTGTGTTGAAATCATATAATTTGCTCTTCTTGGGTCAGTTTCATTCTTATTATTCTGAGCATGCTCATTTCAGGCCATCTCTGTACTAAGGAGTGTGCCCCACAGATATGTGGGAAATCTGCCAAAAGAAATCAGACTGTCAGTCTCTCTGTCTTCCAGGCTGAAGGTTGATAGATACATGTGTTTTAGCAGCCTTCACTTTGAATTGAGCAGATTTCAAACTTGCCTCTCAGTAGTCTACCTGGAGTTTAATCTCCGAAGACTTTTATTTCATTGCTGATTATTTGAAAGATGAATAGGTTTGAGTTTTACCCTATCCATTTTTCTCCAGTCTCTTACTGGTAAAATAGTCGCTGAGTAGGAAGTTGTGAAAGAGGATAAAGAAAAGCCCAGTAAACCGGATAGTCCTGTAAAGTCTGTGAGACACAATGTGTAAGGAAAACACAGTAGTGGCTTTGGTTTCTGGCAGCCAAGGTCACTGAAGCATGAAGAGGACAACTGCAGCTTGGAGCTGGATATACTGATCCTTTGGATGTTCCCTTGGGGTGGAGGGGTTCTTGATTCCTGTTTTTGATCTTATGCCTATTACTATCTCTGGAGGGTTGCTTGTGCTGTAACCTGCTGGGTGTGGTATTATGGCTGGTTAAGTGATGCCATGTGATAATGTTTAAAGCACCAAGCACAATGTTCAGTAAAAGTTAGACAAATCTTATTCCTATTCACATTTCATGACAATCTAATCCATCCAGTACACTTTAACATTTTTGACTAAGCATTAATGGAGCTGATACAATTAGCCAGCATTTGCTTTTTTTGTATTAAGAAAAACCCCCAAATGTAAATTTAAGTGTAAAATCTGTTTGGTGGAGAAAAAGACATACTTTCAGAAGGAAACTCTTAAATCAGTGATATTTCTTAAAAACTAAATGAGTGCTTTAAAACTTAATATTTCTTCTTCTTTTTGAAAAGAAATCTTCTAGTAAGTTGTTATTTACAAAAAATAAGTGTCATAGACCTTCTTTTCAAACTTTTAGAAACCAGACTTACTAAATCTCAGCAAGTCAAAGGACAACACTGTTTGGAATCATTTAAAATTATGATTTTAGAGTACTACAACATTTAAATGGGACTAAATGTTATTATTTGTTAGATGGATGGCCCCAATTTTTTTTTGAGTCTTTGGGGACGATAAAAATATTTTACATCATGATCATGTGATAGTTGTACGATTATAAACATTTGTCAAAACTCATTGAATTGTACTCTTAAAATTGGTAGCTTTTTTTTTTTGAAACATCTTTTTTTTTTTTCGGTACGCGGGCCTCTCACTGTTGCAGTCTCTCCCGTTGCGGAGCACAGGCTCCGGACGCGCAGGCTCAGCGGCCATGGCTCACGGGCCCAGCCGCTCCGCGGCATGTGGGATCTTCCCGGGCCGGGGCATGAACCCGTGTCCCATGCATCGGCAGGCGGACTCTCAACCACTGCGCCACCAGGGAAGCCCTAAAAATCTTTATTGGAGTATAATTGCTTTACAATGTTGTGTTCATTTCTGCTGTATAACAAAGTGAAGCAGCTATATGTATACATATATCCCCATATCCTCTCCCTCTTGCGTCTCCCTCCCACCCTCCCTAACCCACCCCTCTAGGTGGTCACAAAGCATAAAACTGGTAACTTTTATGGTATGTAAATTATACTTTAAAAATGCTGACCAAAAAAATTAAGTATTTTGGGAATTAGAAAAGGACTGGCTGGAATTCCAAGGAAAGGAGTTTCTATGGATAAACTATAATACCAAGGTCATAGATGGCAACAGAAATTATTATTTTAATTAGAAGTCAAATGTAATGAAACTATTAAGAAAAATGATTTAGTGTCATTGTATTTTACAAGCTTATACTTCCCAGTATGTTTGAGTTCTCTCCCCAGTGACATTATAATCATTTGTATGTCTGGAGGTGGAATGGGATGGGGATGAGGGAGTGGGTGGTGGGTGTGCCTCACAGAAATGTAAAAAGAATGAAGAAGGTAAAAAGGGTAGAAAGTGGGGAGAATCATTCCTTCTACTCCTATCAATTCACTTACTATAATTATGTGCATATAATAAACATTTAATATATCTTGAAAGAATCATGTGTTAAAACTGTAATATAGAAGAAGCAGTTAAAATTGCTATTATTATGTAATTACTTGTTCTTTAAAATTGGGACTACATGCTTGAAATAACCACAGCACAGAATCATAGCTTAGCTAAATCAATCCCTTATTTCAACTGTATAAATATTCTTAAAAATGATGGCAGAATCGATGCTGTTTGAGAGATTACTATTGATTACTACTACTCTTAAAATGATTGAATTGATTATGCCATGCTTTGTCAGTTAATGGGACACCCGTTTACCTTGATTTTCAAATACTAATTTAATAATATGTAATGGTTTTATTTGGGCAATTGTGTGCTCTCTAATCTGGTTTTTTAGACCTTAACTAAGCAGGTTATTACTCTGTACTTTTTCTCTGGAGAAAGTTTTCTTTCTTACCCATTTAAAAATAAAATATACCTACCAAGCATAGCCCTTTATATAAATAGATGGAAAAAACTCATCCATGAGTTTATTATTCAATAATCATTGTTATCGTTTTAGTAGTTTCTTTCAGTCTTTTTTTCCCCTCTGTCCAGCTGGGTTTCTTTGTTTGTTTTTGTTTCATTTGTTTACTTCTCTGTGAACTCTCTCTATTTCGTTATTGTTGCTTACTTTTATGACATGCATTTTTACATGTTAGCTCCTTTCACAAATATATTTTCAGTAGTTGCTTTCAATTTAAAATATACCATATTTTACTTCCCTGACAGTACCACTTTCTTATACTTTATTATGCATAATTAGATAGGGAAATACACTGCTTTTCAATGGAAGAAAATTTTTATTTGCTTCAACTTTTATATTATAACTTTAAAGCAGCAGATAAGCTACCAAGTTTTATAACATTAAGATATCTAAGTTCAGACTACTGAATTTTAAATAATCCCAGAGAATTATATAATAAAAAAGAGGTGTTCTTATTCTACTTTTAAAATGTTTCCTTTGGATTTTTAATGATTTGATGATTTACATACATTTTAATGGCAAACTTAGAAGGTTTTATATATAATACACCTTCTATCTTCTTGATGTCTCTTGATTTTCTTCTAATAGTCTCTTCAAATAGCCATAAAATTCTAATATGTTGTATTATTCATCTTTGTGATAATCTAGGCTTGGGCTTTGAGTTTCTCTTTTAAGATGAGGTCCTCGATTTACCACTTTTACACACCTTGTGGGTTTCCTACTCCTTAATCCACTCCAGTTGACAGCTCAAAACCACTTCCTCTTTAAAGTTTGCCTCATTTCCTGTGCATTCATTTCCCTGGCTTTGGTTGGCAGGTGTTATTTATTTAAAGCCTTAATAACAAATATATATAGATATTTTTTTCTAGCCCTGGGTAACTGAGAGAAGACTTTCATCTCTTTCCCTCCTAAGGGAAATTCCTTCAATCTTAAAATTATTTTTGAGTATGTTTGGTTAAATTTTTTTTTGTGGTTATTGTTTAGTGTTTGTTTTATTTGTTTGTTTATCTGGAGATTTTTAAAGAGCCTGTGACTCATAGAAGGCATTGTGTGTAGAGATATGTTTTATACTCATTACGTAGGATGTTTGCAGAATTTCCCTCTCCCCCAGGGAGTCAATATGCAGCTGCTCTTTATGCCTCACCTGTTGCCATTACCCAAATATAGACAAGTCCAAAGCACCATAGAAACCTATCATGGAAAACAGCAGAACAGATGACAGAGGAGCTCACTTCTTTTCTTCTTAAAGGTCTCTCTTTTAAAATTATTTCCAGCATAAATTTGGGGTTTTTTTCCAATAAGAAGTGAATTTCAAATATTCACACTGTT
>NW_020173731.1:199733-209694 GCF_003031525.2 Neophocaena asiaeorientalis asiaeorientalis | reverse complement strand
GCTTCATGCTGAATGGGATTAAATCAACTAAGTATTTTTGTGCCACCTAAGCATGGTCTTAATCTAAATTTCTACCTCACAACTTTCTTTGTAAATGTGTAGCTTTGATGATTTGTTCCCAGTAGAACAGTAAATTTCAGATCAGATTTGGAGAAAAGGAATAAAATGCTGCCTCTGTGAGCTCCTCTTCTGGAGCCCCAGGCTGTGGGGAGCAGATCAGCCTGATTCATCAGGAGGTCACATCAGTCCAGTTTGTACCAGCTACCTAAACACTTAAGATTACTGATTTTGTTTCTTTGTTTGTTTGCAATTTGTCTCGTACTAAATCCCTGCATAGCTAAGCATATTGCTTTAGAATGACTCTTTCTGACAAATTATTATTTAAATGAAGGCTTCCTCATCCTCTAATGAAGGCAAAATAAGCCCACAGTATGCAAGAAACAGAACAGTTTTGGAATGGAGCTTTCTAAAGAATTCTAGAGGTACTTACAAGTTTAAATGTTGGTGCAACTGTTCCATTTGTTTGCCAAATTAATTTTCTACTTGCTTTTTCCTTAGTCCTGTGGTGATGGATGTTGGGAGGATGGGCAGAAAATGCATTCAAAATAGAGCTGATATCTACAATATCCATTCCTCAGATATTTATCGAGGCATACTACATGCCTGCTACTAACCTCTCTAGGCTCTCAGGAGTTTTCACTGAGCTGCTGTACTGGCGAAAGAGGGGATGTAAACAATTAACTACACTACAGTACACTACAGTGGAAAGGGGAAAACTGGGGGTTCAATTTGGGCTGTAAATATTCAAAAGAGCGCAATTAATTCTGACTGAGGTGGTGGGTGAAGGAAAGTCATGAGAAGCTTCAGGGTAGGTTTTCAATTTGACTTTGAAGATGAATAGAAGTTTGGACCTACGGGTTCCAAGAAAAGCGAACGTATATACACTACCAGGTGTAAGATAGATAGCTAGTGGGAGGCAGCCGCATAGCACAGGAAGATCAGCTCAGTGCTTTTTGACCACCTGGAGGGGTGGGATAGGGAGGGTGGGAGGGAGGGAGATGCAGGAGGGAGGAGATATGGGAACATATGTATATGTATAACTGATTCACTTTGTTATAAAGCAGAAACTAACACACCATTGTAAAGCTCCAATAAAAAAAAAAAAGAGCGAACGGTAGAGCCAAAGGGTCAGAGGTGTGCATGTTCAACAGCAGTGGGGAACGTGGCGTAGCCAGTGCACACTGTGCTCTGTGGATAGAGGAGAGCCTGGAGAGGAGGGCTGGGGACAACTTGAGAAAGGCCTGAAGAGCCCAAGATAGTTCTTACAAGGGGAGGGGTCTGATCAGTTACGCACTTTTCATGACGTTACCTTTGTTGGTGGTGTGAAAAACAGATTTGAAAAGGGAGAGGTCAGAGGGAGGAGACAAGATAGGAGCCCAGGAATTGTTCTTGCAGGAGATGAGGGTCTGAACAATCATTGGTAGCAGGGCTGCAATTGGGAGCGATTCCTGAGGTCAAATGGGAAGGATTTGGTGTCTGTAGCACCGAAAGGAGGAAAGGATGACTGAGATTTCTACTGCAGGCACCCAAGTAATGGTGGATCTGTTAAGTGACATAGGAAGCAAGTTTGAAGTGCCTCTAAGGACGTCCATGTGTAGTCTTTAGGAGGAGACAGTTGGAAATATATGACAATGTTCAGGAGAGGGTGGGATGATAGACGTAGTACATGGGTAAGTCATCAAGGTGTATAGCCTGTGGTTTGGAGTTGTGTTTCTAAGGGGGAACGTGGCTGATTAAGAAGTAGATAGGAGGGCTTCCCTGGTAGCGCAGTGGTTGAGAGTCTGCCTGCTGATGTAGGGGACATAGGTTCGTGCCCCGGTCCGGGAAGATCCCATATGCCGTGGAGCTGCTGGGCCCGTGAGCCATGGCCGCTGAGCCTGTGCGTCCGGAGCCTGTGCTCCGCAACGGGAGAGGCCACAACAGTGAGAGGCCCAAGAAGTAGATAGGAGGTGAGGGATTTAGAAGTGGATTTTTTGCTTTGGTTTGTTTTTGTTCCAGGACTTGAGCACATTTGTGGGCTTAGAGGTAAAAACCAGTGGAGAGGAAGATAATGACAATGCAAGAAAAAGGACACAGTTGATGGGGTAAGAGTTTGGAGGAAGAAGTTGGGATGTCTTCCTTTGAGACAGGCAGGAAGGAGGAAAGTGTATTTGACAATGAGATGAACTGGAAGTGGATACAAGAGAAGTGACACTTGTTATCTCTATTTTCTTAAAAAAAGGAAGTCTGAGAGTAAAGGGAAATTGGAGGAGGGAGTGAGGATACTGATGAAGATGCGATAGCTGCTGTGGAGAGTGGAAGAGGCAGTCACCAAGGATGAGAAAAGGTTTGCTGAATAGTGATGCGTCCAGCCCAGACTGGAGCTCATTTGTTTGTAGTGGAGCCAAATGCACGGCTTTGTGATGTCTTCTGTACTGCTGGGAAGGCTGCAAGAAGCAGCTGGAGAAAGTGGGCAGAGGAGTTGATCCAGGGCTAGAAACTGATGTGGCAGATTTTGTAGATAGTTAGGGGTAAGAAAATAAAAGGTGTTCCTGACTGTGGTATTAAAGGATAAATCATGGTATCCCAGAGTGCTAGGATAGGTAGTGAAGGAAGTTAAGCTTGGAGGCATTCTAGGGGTTGGTTGGGAGAATCAGAACAGGCAAGTGCCTAAGGGGTGGGAGGTGAATAGTAGACTATTAGGTTTAAACGAAGAAAGAGAGAGAGACAGAGAGAGACAGAAAGAATATGAATGAGGAAGAAGGAAGAGAGGATGTTGTGAGCAAAAGAATAGTGTTTTCATACTTAGCCAGTTCATTCATTCACTAAAAATATTTATTTTTGTTATATTATTATGATATAAAATATTAATATTTTGTTATTATATTAGATGGAACAAACAACCTCCAATCTTATCTTGGAAATTAAATATTTTACTTAAAAAAACGCCTCATTTTAAAGCTTTAGACCAAATTATATATAATTGGTTTTTTAACATAAATCAATTATTTAAAAGGGATAAAGAAGAATTAATGAATTCTTTTACATTTTTGCTCATAGCTAGGTTATCTCCCATCTACTGTAGTAGTAAAAGTCAAAATTTGCAGTTAGCCTAACATTATAATTTACATGTTACAATTAAAGTGAAATTTAAAATGGAAATTCAAGTGAAGTTCCCAACCTGAGCTTCTTTTAGCTTTACACATATATATTTATTTACCTCATTGCAGCTTTCTTCTTCCCCAAATTACCATCTTTTATTCCTGTTTCTGTATATCTACTATAAAGCAGACCCAATGGTATCTATTTATACTATTCAAGATCAGTCTCCTTGATGAGAAGAGCCCACAGAGCAATAATAGACACATTTATTCGCTTATGATGTTTCTTCTACAAATAACAAACTTTCTGGTACTGTTTGTATCTTTTATTAGGAGAGCTTCAAGTACTCTGAAAGAATGTCATTATGTTCCCTTAAGGAAAGTAAATGAGCAGATGAATTCCACATCTGCAAAATGGGAATGTTCACAGATTTCTGGAACTATATTGAAATTTCAGAATTCCCTTTGGTGGTTATGTAATATATTCATTGAAACAGCAACAAATTTAGGAATGGACTAGAATGCAGGCTATTTGACAAAAAGCCATCCTTTAATCCTACTGAGATCCTTCTTTTTTCTATTTCATGAAGTTAACAACTTTGACATTAAAGAGACTTTTTGCTATAAAAGATTTTTCTTTCAACTTTTCTCTTTCCCCTATCCCTCTTTTCCATCTGTTTTTCAAATTATCTTGGTGGTATAATTACATATTAGTTTTCTCTTACCTCCCCATTCCAACTTCCTTCACCAAATTTCCAAAATAATTTACCCCATCCAATAGCGTCAAGATCATCCAGCCTTAAAGCTACCATTGAGAGATTCATTGCTTATATTATTCTATTCCTTTCCATTACAACAAACAAAGGAAAACCGATAAAGTGCCCTCAGCCTTCTGGAATATCCCCCACCCCCAGAAGTACTACACTGTCTTACCATATGTCAGAGAGCTTTGAATTGGGTGCTGTAGGGGAGGAAGAAAAAAGCAGCAACTTTCCTCTACCCTCTTAAATTCGGTGGCTGGGGCCTATGATTTAAACTGACAAGAGACAATAACAGGAGAAAAAATAGTTTATTTAAGCGTGCAATTCACATATATTCAACTCAGTATTGAGTATCAGATGGGTAGTTAGAATTTGGGGCTTTTATACCACCTTAACAAAGGGTGATAAATTTGTGGAGAAGTGACAAGACAAAGGAAAAGGGATTTGGGCTTCTAGGGCAGTAAATTGTGGGAAGGTAAATATATGGGGGAAAATAATGAAAGTTAAGGTTTATTTTATTTTATATAAATTTATTTTTTTTATCTTTGGCTGCGTTGGCTCTTCGTTGCTGGACACGGGTTTTCTCTAGTTGCGGCGAGCAGGGGCTACTCTTCGTTGCGGTGCGCGGGCTTCTCATTGCCCTCTTCGTTGTGGTGCGCCAGCTTCAATAGTTGAGGCATGTGGGCTCTAGAGTGCAGGCTCGGTAGTTGTGGCGCATGAGCTTGGTTGCTCCGCGGCATGTGGGATCTTCCCGGACCAGGGCTCGAACCTGTGTCTCTTGCATTGGCAGGCAGATTCTTAACCACTGCGCCACCAGGGAAGTTCCAAGGTTTATCTTAGTAAGGTTTGTTTGTACAGACCCATTTTGGTGCTAACTTTCTTTCTCCAGTGATAATGGTTGTTTTCTTCCTCTTGTATGGGAGATGCGAAGGGGAACACATTCACAAAGGGAAATTTATGTCCTGCTTTTAGGTGGATAGGGGAAGGGAAAAGAGCTCTTTCTGTGTTTGCTGCTTCTTAACTGCTTTCAGCTCAAAGTAATTCTTATGTCAAAGTAGCATATTTTTTTGTTGCATGTTCTGATCCCCTTCAGTACTTTAGATATTAGTGAGCACATATGTTTATACAACAAAATGACTTCTCCAGAACCAGATTCTTCTCTCTCTGGGATGTGTACTGTGCAGGCATCCATATCTACTCTTCATTATAATGCTATTATTAAATACCAAACTCGTCTGATCATAAGAATCAACTGGAAGAAGATATTGAAGGTACAGGATCTCTAGCCTTTCTTGAGTACATTCCAATTCAGTAGGTCTGATGTAGGAAATGGAATTTTCTGTTTGTTTGTTCGTTTGTTGTTGTTTTAATCAGGCAGCCTAGGAGAATCTTATGACCAGAAAGATGAAGGAAAACACTGAGATGGGTGGTTTTTAATCCCCATTTTGAGATGAAGACATGAAGGTTTTCTAGAGCTGCAATACTCTTGGTAGCCACTAGCCATGGTTATTCAAATTAAAGGTAACTATAGATAACTGAAATACTACTCAGTTCTCAGTCACACTAGCCAAGTTTCAAGTAATCAGTAGCCTCATGTGACTAGTAGCTACCATACTACGTAGAACAGATGTAGGACATCTTCATCGTAGCAGAAATTTCTATTAAATGACACTGCCCTAGCGATAAAGCGACTTGCCTATGGTCATATAATGAATAAGTGGTGGAACCATCTTAATGGGTATCTGGATGCACACCTCTCTGAAAGAGAATTTTTGGCCACTGTAAGTCCAGCCTTGTTCAGGAGAATCTGCCCAAGGGAAAGGCTTGAGGATCTGCTCAGTGCTGAGACTGAGCCAGCTTTCTTCAGATGTATCTGAAACCCCAGAAGTCTCTCATTTAGGGCGTTAGTTCTGAAACCAAATGAGCCCTCTGAGTGCTTGGTGTAAACCTCAAATGGTGACATATTTGGGGGACTGCGGACAGATGACGGCCACTGATCTGATCACGCAGTAAGTCAAGTTTGCATCCATAGGAGCTGTCCACCTCTGATCTACATTCAGTCAACCACAGAAGTTCATCTTGTTCAAGAGAGAACCTCCTTTTAAAGTGTTTCCCTTTTGCAAAGTGGAAGTAACAGTTTCTCTTCTCGTATCTAGATAGTCCTTCATGTACTCCAAATATTTCAATTATAAGTCAGTGATTTGGATTTAGGAAGGCCTTTTCCTGTAGAAACAACTTATAACTGTTAGTTTGGTTTCCAGGCTGGCCTACAAGAACCTGCAATGTATAGAAAAGAAATGGATGCACCTAAATTGTAATAAGGAAGTATAAAAACAGTGTTAGTTACATGTACCTACCATTTACCACTCTTCTTTTGTGAGACTGTACAGTGTACATTTTAATGTACATTCTTGCACAGGTACAAAAGATACATATAAGATGATTCATTACCACATTGCTTACACTAGACAGAGGAAACTGTCCAAGTATCCATCAGTAGAGGACTGAATAGACCGATGGTTCTAAACTTCACTGTGTATCAGAATCACTTGTAGGACTTGCTAAAACACAGTTTGCTGGGCCTCACCCCTTGAGTTTCTGATTCAGTAGGTCTGGGGCTGGGCCTGAGAATTTGCATTTCTAACAAGTTTCTAAGTGATGTTGATGAGGCTGGTCTAGGGCCCACACTTCAAGAATCATCAAATTAAATAACTGGTTTATCCATATAATGGAATACCATGCAAAAGTTAAAAAAAGGAATGAGGACACTTTCTGTGTATTGATATTGAAAAGTCTTCAGGATATGCTGTTAAATGAAAAAGCAAGTTTCAAAGCAGTGTATAAATATGCTAACCTTTGCATAATACATAGGTAAAAATCAGAATATATATATATACACACACACACACACACACACACACACACACACACACAGGAAAGATATATAAGAAACTAATAAAAGTGATTGCATTTAAGAGACAGGTGGAAATGGAATGGACCAGGATGGGGTGGGAGGAAGATATCTCAAAGTATATCTTTTTATATTACTTTTATTTTTGAACTATATGAATATTACCTATTTAATAAAATAAACACAATTAAAAATAAAATGAATGAAAGATAAAAAAGAAATCATTCAAGGTCAATGATTCTCAATAGGGACTAGAAGGGCCATTTCACAATTTTTTTAATGGTACTTTTTCAAATATTTGCTACTAATTATTGAGGGCTTATAATGTACCAGGCACTTTGCCAGGTTCCACATGAATTGTTCCTTTGATCCTCAGAATTCTGCTATTTCTGAGATGTGCAAGATTCAAAACAACTCAATTTCTACTTTTGCCCAAACTATAAGCATTTCTTCTCTGCTTTAATGTTCTCATCTGTAAAATAGGTATATTAGATAAGTTAATAACATAAAGGGTTTAGGATGCTAACTATTACTATTTTCTTAGCACTCATATACTTCTTTGAACATTATTTTAGCTCTTCCTACACACTCTCATAAGCACCTGACTGTCATACATTCTGCACTTAGGCGGGTAGAACAAGGATCCCTTCTATGGGGCACTCCAGGCTCAAGGATCTCATTTTGGGAGATATCTAGTTGTACAACAGTAGAAGCCCTAGAACTCCATATAATGTCAAAGGGAGTGCAAAGTTCATAGCTGATAATCGCATCATCTCCACTCCACTCACCAAAAACCTAGAAACTCTTAAATGGTCCAGTCAAACATCCCTCCTTTATGAAGGCAGAAACCATGTTGTTGATGCTTTTCTTTTAATGCTTCTCATAGTCTTCCTTATGTCATAGTCACTTGAATACAACTTATTTCTCTTTTCTAGGCTGTCTGCTCCTTGACCTCATGAACTCTTACTTGGCTTTAACAGTTGTAGTACCTGGGAAGGACCTTAAGCATAAAAGGAGCTAATTATTTATCGGATTGAATTGGAAAGGCAATTGCAAGTGTAAAATGCAATTATTCTTTAGCCTAATGATACAGGGATAGACAATAGACAAATGGATCAGAGTAGAGGATGCAAAAACAACCCATGATATGTATGGGAAACTGATACATATCATTTGTGGTTATACATATTGGGAGAAATGTGGACTATTCAATAAATAGTGCTGGAATAATTAGTTATCTGTAGGGAAAAGTATGGATTCCTAAATCATATTCTACACAAAAATTAATTCCAGGTTGTAAAAGCTTAATGCTAAAGCACTTTTAGAAGAAAATATAGGAAAACATCCTTACAAAGAAAATAGTAAGGAAGGATTTCTTAAACCAGACCCTAAAATTACAAACCAGAGAGGATAGGATAGTTAAATTTGACTTCATTAAACTTTAAAACTTTTGTTCAACACTATAATCAATGGGAAAAGGCAAGCCACAGACTGGGAAAAAACAACTGCAATGTTTATATCTGAGAAGGATTCACACCTAAAATTGATAAACAATGCCTGCACATCAGTAAGAATACATATGGAGAGAGGGTGTGAATTCACAGAATAAGAAACCTGAATGACCAATAAATGTATGAAAAGATGCTCAACTCACTAGTAATCCGATAAATGTAAATTAAGGCACCATTTTTTCACATATCAAAATAGACAAAGATGTGTAGTGGGACAATACCTAGAGTTTCTAATGACGTGCGAGGAGGAAACTCTCGTACTCAGCTGGTGGGATATGAATTCCACAGTCACTTTGGAGAGAAATTTGGCAATACCAAGTCAGGTAAAGATGCTCACATTTTGCTCCAGAATTCTACACTCAACGCTAGAGAAACTCTTGTGTATTTGCACCATAAATATTCACACCAGCATTGATTATAAGAGCAAAGCAAGAGGAAGCAAGTGAGAGGTCCATCAACAAGGAGATAAATTATAGTCTATGTTAGAAGTATAGATAGCAGTTAAAATGAATAAGCTAGAATTAAATACCTTATATATATGTATATGACATATGATGTCTATCTATCTGCCATAATATGGGTGAAGAAAACAAGCTGCAGAATGACAGGTAGAATCAAGTTTGAAAATATGCATAACAATGCTATTAGTTTCATATGGATACCTACGCATGTTTGTAAGAGTCTAAAATGCCTTAAAGGAATAAACATCACTTTGAGTATAGTGGTGCCTAGTAGTGTTGTGAGGCAGGGTAAAGGGGGCTAAAAATGTAGCTGTAGTGTTTGTTTGTTTGTTTGTTTTTCAGGGTTACTGGTTTATTTCAAGATGTAATATTTTGACAACTGTACCAAATTTCAAAAAGATAAAAACCATAGGTAAAGTTGCTTAACTTATCAAGTGTATTCATTATAGCATTTACTGTGTATTAGGTATTCAATTAAAATTCATTTTATAAATCCCTGATCCTAGTATTTTTTTGAGAGAACACAGTATGACTGATTTATAAATTTGACCACACAAAATTATATACACTCTTATTTCTCCTCAAGTACATCTATACATACATAAAATAACGAAAAGGCAAAGAGCCACTTTGTTTAAAAACGCCAATTCTTTGTTTGAAAGACTGCAATCAAAATCAGGAGTAAAAATTCTCTGATCCTACTGTGTAAATCAAAGGACTCAGATAATTTGAGATAAAGTAAATGGCTAAAAGATCTACATATATTTTCAGATGCATGGGAAATGAAATAATTGCAAAGTAAGGTCATTAGCATTCCCAGCATACCCCTTTTTACCTCTTAAATTTTTTTCATTTATTTCACTGAGGACACAGTGAAATATATGTTTCATAGACTGTGAAAAATGTGTACTACTGTTGCAAGGATGTATTTGCAAGCATTCCTCATTGTGGATCTTTCTCATCAACATGGAAATATGGTCAAATATGCCCTGTCTTAAGAGTTAGAAAGAAATGCCTTCACTTCATTTCATATCCCTCTATAGATGATACCCAATTTCTCTACTCCGGTTAATTAATAAGGTACTTGGACATATGTTCTACTTTTACTGGAAGCACTTTATGACTCTCCTGCCTTTTCTTTCTTCTTCCTTTTTTTTTTTTTTGTCATACAACAGCA
>NW_020173731.1:160071-199685 GCF_003031525.2 Neophocaena asiaeorientalis asiaeorientalis | reverse complement strand
TCCTGCCTTTTCTTTCTTCTTCCTTTTTTTTTTTTTTTGTCATACAACAGCAGAAATTTATTCTCTTACAGTTCTGAAGGCTAGAAGTCCGAAGTCAAGGTGTCAATAGAGCTCTGATCTTTGAGGGCTCTGGGGAAGAATCCTTCCTTGCCTTTTTGTAGCTTCTGGTGGCTGCTGGCAATCCTTGATGCTCTTTTTATTTTACATCTTTATTGGAGTATAATTGCGTTATAATGGTGTGTTAGTTTCTGCTGTATAACAAAGTGAATCAGCTATATGTATACATATGTCCCCTTATCCCCTCTCTCTTGAGCCTCCCTCCCACCCTCCCTATCCCACGCCTCTAGGTGGTCACAAAGCACCGAACTGATCTCCCTGCGCTATGTGGCTGCTTCCCACTAGCTATTTTACATTTGGTAGAGTATAGATGTCAGTGCTACTCTCTCACTTTGTCCCAGCTTACCCTCCCCCCCAACCCCCATGTCCTCAAGTCCATCCTCTATGTCTGCATCTTTGTCCCTGCCCTGCCACTAGGTTCATCAGAACTCTTTGTTTTAGATTGCACATATATGTCTTAGCATACGGCATTTGTTTTGCTCTAGCTGTAGTGTTTTGTTTAAAATTTTTCTGAGGTAAGTATGGTGTAATGGTAAAATTTATTTAGATGGATAGTGGGAATATATGTTACTCACTTTATTGTTCATTATGTTGAAATGGTTCATAATTGAAATATACACATATACAAAACCCTTGCTATTAGTGGTCTGTGATTCAACATACCTCATCTCTTGTCTCAGATAAAGTAGAATATAGAGAGGAGATGAGAGAAACTTTGTTAAAGACATTTCGAATATCCTACAGATGATGGGGTTGGTCCATAGTAAGTTTTAACCTTGATTTGCTGCAAAACAGATTCTTAATCAGCAGATAAGAAAATCTACCTAATTAGTGTATTTCCCAGGGAGTTTTATGGCATTAGCCAATAGAGACTGCAGCTTTAATCGAGACAGTGATACCACTTAATTGCAACACCTGGATGAGATTAAGGGGTACTCAGATAAGGTCAGCTTGTTCCCCCTGTGCCCAGAGCTTTGCTGGGTCTCTGCCTTCTTGCTAGCGACCTCTGCCAACTGGATGAAGCTGAGCCAAATGCTTTTACTGTCCTTCATAAATCACTTAATGGAATGTTTTAAATACAGATTCCATGTGTTTCAGAGAGTATTCTGAAACACACTGGCTTGCAGATTCTACTGAAAAATTTAGAGCTCATTACATTGAAGCCCTAGACATTTTCATTACTTTTAACTTGTTGACCCAACAATTTAATATACATTTAATGAAATAAATTGAGACTTTTGTGAGGATTCAATAATGTACTTCAATTGATTATATCTGTATTAGGGTGAGAAAGAGAGAGAGACAGGAGAGATGTTTTAAATAAGGAATCGACTCACACAATTCTGGAGACTAATGAGTCCCAAGATCTGAGAGCAGCAAAGTGGACACCCAGAAGAGCTGATGTTGTAGCTCCGGTTTGAAAGCTGGCAGCCTAGAGATCCAGGAGGAGCTGTTTCAGTCTAAGTCCAGGGGCCAGCAAAGACAAATGTCCCAGCTCAAAAGTCAGGCAGGAGGAAATTCCCTCTTAACGCAGCCTTTTTGTTCTATTTAGGCCTTTAACTGATTGGATAAGGTCTAGCTGTAGTGTTTTGTCCACACTGGGGAGGACAATATTCATTACTCAGTTTACCTATTCAGATACTAACCTCATCCAGAAACACCCTCAAAGACACCCTCCTGAATAATGTTTGAGCATATGTCTGGGCATCTCATGGCCCACTAAAGTGGACACATAAGATTAAACATAACAACATCTTCCTACCTAAATTTAAGATCATTTCACAAGGCTTCTTGACAATGTGGTTTTTATTACGAAAGAGTACTTACATTCCTCCATTAATAAAAAGGGAATGCTTGAATTCCTCCATAAAAATCAGTTAGTCTTAGTAGAGAGAAAAACTTTGTTAAAAACACTGACAGTGATCTTTAAAAATTTTCATAAATGTTCTATTACTAACTAGTTTTGTGACCATGGGCCAATTAATTTCTTGTTCTGAAAATAGGAGAAGGTTGGAAATGACCTTTATGATCCCATCCAGCTCTAGAAGTCTGTAATCTTTGGTCTTTTCATCAATATATGGAAGTTGGAATGTGACTGACATTGGCATGTCTGTGCTACTGTCCAGATGGACTCAAGTTGCTTTTGTACGGCTATTGTGGAAGGTAGTCTCAGTTATTTACAGTTCTACTTCATATTTAACCCCCTTGGTACATATAATGCTAGTTTAGAGTAAGTGAATTACCTGTGAGGCTTGGACTCCAAGCAGAGCTAATCGTATGAGGTCCTAGCACATTTATTAAGCGCCATGCGAATTCACTTTATGGAAGAGCAATTCCCACAGTAAAAATGTGTGACTTTAAATAACCTGGTACTATTTAGATAGTACTGTTGGGGTTTTTGGTGGGGTTTTTCTGTTTCTGTTTTTAGAGCATCACATACAATAGCTTTTAGTTAATTTTTCACTAGCGTACATTACTCAAGAATTTTTAAATTTAGTGATTAACTGATATACTGGCTGGCAGTCATTAGGTTGTCAAAAAAAGCAAAATTGAAGGTGTTTGAGTTATCATCAAGAAAATTGTATTCAGAGGACTCAGTGCCTGACTGAATCAAGTGGACAGGGGTCAGAACCATTTTGGCAGTTCTGAAATTTGTGTGAGGATAAGTTAGATCATGCTAAAATAATTTTCCCTAATGAGTACTTTATCTACCTTGTAAATGGTTTCAGAAAGTTAGCTGGCCTACAGAAATGTTGACTAGTTCATGAAGTTTTCCTGGACTTTCCCAAACCTAGCAATGCCACCTTTCATTTTATAGCAAAGTCCACTCCTTCTTATTGTTACCTGTCTCCCCAGACTAACAAAGCACAAGCGTATCTGGGTCCCAAACATAGTTTTCTTGAATTATTTCTTTTTTTTTTTTTTTTTGCATTAATAGAAAAAACTCTTTTTTTTTTTTTTTTTTTTTTTTTTGCGGTACGTGGGCCTCTCACTGTTGTGGCCTCTCCCGTTGCGGAGCACAGGCTCCGGACGCGCAGGCTCAGCAGCCATGGCTCATGGGCCCAGCCGCTCCGCGGCATGTGGCATCTTCCCGGACCGGGGCACAAACCCGTGTCCCCTGCATCGGCAGGCAGACTCTCAACCACTGAGCCACCAGGGAAGCCCAATAGCATAAATTCTTGAAGAGAAGAAGTAAAAACTGTAACAGAAAGCATTTCAGACAAACATACTTCTGTGCAGAAAGAAGAAAAGTGGAATAAAATAAGAAAAAAGAAAGGGCATAGTTAGGAAAATAAAAGAGAATCTGAAGGAGACACCAGAGAACCTATTATGTTGGAAGGGGAATCACTTAGTAACATTCCTAAGCTTGTTGCTTCATTTAAGTATGGCCTGACTTCTATTAATGTGCATGTTGTATTCATTTGCATGGCTGCAATCTCAAAGCAAAGATTATCTTCAGGATTTTGGAATAATCTGAGAGCCTCTGATAAAATATGTGCAAAAACTTTAATAACATAATTAGACTCAAAAAGAGCAAAGGGGATCTCATTTTTTCAGTTTCTGCATTTCAGTTTTATATTTTCTTCAAAACCAAAAAAGATTGTTTAATGGGAAAAATATTAGTATTCTTCCTAAATTCATAGTTCTTGTGATGCTTTCTGAAAAAGTAGCTGTATCAGATTGGTTTAATTTTCTTTTTCACACTCTTCCCTCTCCTTTTTTTTAAAAATAAAAAAAGACAGCCAATCAGCAACTTCCTTAGGGGAAATTAGACAATTTAGAGAAGTAGCAAAATAAACATGATTTATTCTCATCAAATGTGTCATGAGGAAATTGGAGGCATGCTGTGAAGTAATGGCAAAATAATCTTGAAAATTTCCAAGCACTTTTCCCAAATGAAATGGAAGAAAATTTAAAGTTAGCTTCCATCTAATTATGGCTAAAGAAAAATGTGTGCATAAAAGTACAGGCATATGTATTTTTCTAACACTGCAGTTGGTTTCTTCCCCTAAAAAAGAGGAAACCAGACTTAAGGTCCTACAAGTTCTAAAAATCTGTTCTCTTGAATAGCTGACCACAGTAGGATTTTTATTTTTCCTTAGAGTCAACGTAGTGAGGATTGTAATATAATATGGTAGTGTGTTTTTCCCCCCATAGATAGCTCCTCCCATTTCTCTTATATTAACCTGTCAAAGTATTGTTCTACTAAATATGTAGTGCAGATGGGAACCTTAATTCATTTCAGTGGCTGTGATCATTTGTAGAAAACACCGTTTTTGCTTCTGCCTCACCAACTGGAGCTGGTGCCTGGCCCCTTACGTAGCATCTGTAAGTACATGTGGACTCCCTGAATGCCTTAATGGGCTAAGCTTTGTGGCTATATTAAAGATAATGCGCCTGCTTTTAGAATAGGGATTGGAAAAAAATGAGGGTCTCTAACAGTCCAAGGGCAAGTACACTCAGAGTTTAGGCTTTCTATGAGTGTAAGTTTTGGAAACAAGGAAACTGTTTTATTGTTTGTTCCTAAGTATATCTGCTTTCTATCCAGATGCTTTCTGAGTCCGGGGAGGGTCCTGGCATGACTCTGATATATTAAATAGAAGCTCTTGGGAGTATAAGTGTGTGCTTCTCTTCTGTGGATTAATATCTGAAGTAAATCACAGAGAACTTTAGTTGGTTTATATGTCTCATTTTTAACTCAAAGTGGAGTTGCTGCCAGCTAGGATACAGGGACCTGCTGGCATCAGTGCTGCCCATGAAGAATTTTTGTAGTAGAGTCTGTTAAGAAAACCTGTCACTCAAGCACCAATAATAAATGTGCTTTAAAAAATAAAACATCATTTAGTTCAATTATGGAGAATCCAATTTATCCCCATTCTCTAAGGCATTTACTAGAAGAAAGAGGGAGCCCTTGGGCAGTCTTTTGTGTAATTAGATTCTTGCACCTTTGTATTGTGAATTGGGATTTCTAATATCTCCACCCTAAGGTGCAAAGTGATGGTGCTTAGAAACCTGAAACTAAAGCTGATGTTATAACTCATCAGGACTTTTAAACTTTTATAATCTGAGAAACTCTGGGGAAAATAAACAATAGTGGATATTATTATACTTTTATAAATATTAAAAATATTTTATTTTCAGAGCTACTTCTGTCATTCTCCCAAATTAATCTTCACCTGAAACCTAGAAAGGTTTTAAGATATTGTGCCAGGATGGACCTTGAGTCTGTCATACAGAGTGAAGTAAGTCAGAAAGAGAAAAACAAGTACCGTATGCTAACACATATATATGGAATCTAAAAAAAAGTGGTTCTGATGAACCTAGGGGCAGGACAGGAATAAAGATGCAGATGTAGAGAATGGACTTGAGGACACGGGGAGGGGGAAGGTTAAGCTGGGACGAAGTGAGAGAGTGGCATGGACATGTATACACTACCAAATGTAAAATAGATAGCTAGTGGGAAGCAGTCACATAGCACAGGGAGATCAGCTCGGTGCTTTGTGACCACCTAGAGGGGTGGGATAGGGAAGGTGGGAGGGAGACGCAAAAGGGAGGAGATATGGGGACATATATATATGTATAACTGATTCACTTTGTTATAAAGCAGAAATTAACACAACATCGTAAAGCAATTATATTCCAATTAAGATGTTAAAAAAAAAAAGGATAGTGTGCCAAAGGCCTAGTTAACCCTCTTCTCATGTGTTAATTTGCCTCAGTTTTCAGGAAACAGCCACTTTGTTAAAAGGAACCTATTTTTTTTTAATTTCTGTATTTTTCTCCTTCATAGTAACAATAGAAACGTAACATCTGAAAAATTTAACTTTTTGTTTTTTGTAGTATCATAGGAAAAACCAAAGGTGAAGTGTGAAGTAAATAAAACTGGATACAAAATGTAATAATCTCAACTATTTAAAAAATAATTGAAAAAAGATAAGGATATATAGCAAAAATAGTGCTTGGATTTTTTATATCTTGCTGTACTTATGAGCTACATTTCTAAAAGTGATTGAAACAGCATAGAATCTGAATATTTTGGAGAAGATTTTTTAATATACCATAATTGTTTTGACCCTGGGAATAATGAAGGAACTAGGAATAATCCACTAGAAACAGTATCTTTCAAGGAAGAAAACTATTGATAAAGTGTAGAATTGAGGGCTTCCCTGGTGGTGCAGTGGTTGAGAGTCCGCCTGCCGATGCAGGGGACATGGGTTCGTGCCCCAGTCCGGGAAGATCCCACATGCCGCAGAGCGGCTGGGCCCGTGAACCATGGCCGCTGAGCCTGCGCGTCCGGAGCCTGTGCTCCGCAACGGGAGAGGCCGCAGCGGGAGAGGCCACAGCGGTGAGAGGCCCGCGTACAGCAAAAAAAAAAAAAAAAAGTGTAGAATTGAGATAAGTTACTGAAGGACTGGAATATTGACAAACAACCTTCTAGAATGAGAAAATATACAAATCTGTCAGGTTCTTCAGACTTTATATAAGTTTTACCTAGGCCCTTACATATTTCCCATGTCTACAAACTGGTCAAGAAAAACAAATAAACCAAGAAAAGCTTTTGTTTGTAAATAATTCCCCACCTATAATTTCAGGGACAAAATTCATCTAAAAGCTTAAACGGAGTTAACCTGTGAGAGTCAGATATGTTTTTTAAACAAAAGAATTGTGCTGTGAGAGTGCATAGTTTTAATAATGAATAGTCAAGCTGAGAACTGGACCTTTCTCCTTTCTTGGGGCACTAGCATGGGTTTCATGATTGTAATGCACTGTACTTTGCTTTACTCTTAAATATTTACTTAGCCATTCTCTCATTCATTCAACAAATATTTGCTGAGTACATAAATACACTATACCCCTGGAGCAGAGATAAGCTATATTTAAACAGCTGTAGCAAAAGTGGTGCAGTTTTGGGAGAATACGAAAGAAGGTGAGTGTTTCCAGCTGGGGAGAGCCCAAAAGTCTTCTTCTTGGGTTGGGATTGCCACCTGAACTTTAAAGGAGGGAGAAATCATGGCCATGTACAGGGGACGAAGAGGGTTAGTCTGAGTAGAGAGGTGAGAAATAAAAGATAGTGGGAGCCAGATCACAGGGCCTTTGGTGTCAGGCTAAGTGGTTACTTCTCTAGGCAGTGGGGAACGTTGAAGGTTTTTACAAAGGAATTAATGTGATCTTGCAACAACATGTCAAATGAAACTTGTCAGGCCGGGATGCAGAGGATTATGGTTCTACGACTATGAGGTATGTCTCTTAAGGCTTTCAAAAGAGTTTCCTGGGAGCATTAATGGCAAGACTTGGTTCTGAAGGCCAGTTCCCCAGTCTAACATCTGGGCCTTGATAATTCGTGTCAGCTTTCTCTTGAGTGGAACCATGGTGGCCAGATAGGATTCAGCCTTTCCTGTTCTGCTCCATCAACTCTGGACTCGCTCTGGCCACTTCCTAGAATCTGCCTTTGCAACACAGACCAAGCTTTGTCTTTCTCCCATAATCCTCCAGGATTTATGTATCAGCAGTGGCACTGCCCCCTCCCACTCTGGCTTTGACTTTTTTGTTCCTCTTTTAGAACTGAGAGCTAGAAAGGTTTTTCTGGTTTGTTTGCTATGTTTTGTTTTGCATAGTTGCTCCACTGTGTTTCTGAGGTAGGGCAGATTAAGAGACTTTTACAGTGTTGTGTCAAGGTGATAAAAGACTTGATTGAAGGCATGGGGGTTGGGATGGGGAAAAGAAGATGGATTCAAGAAATATTGTAGAAGTGACAATACCTGATGACTGAATATGGGAGCAAGGGAAAAGGAATCAAATAATTGTGCTGAGTTTTGGAGTCTGTATGAATTCAAATGGTTTTAAGAGGTCCAGAAGATACTTTTCTTATTTTTACAGAGTTGAACTGAAGCTAAGTGTTGCGGACAGACCTATCATGGAGGCTTCTTTTAACATTAGTGATGATCACCCTGAAGGGTGTTGAGAGCAGCCTGGTCAAGTAAATGGTAGCAGCACCACACCCAGCATAGTATGCTTCAGTAATTGAGTAGGATTAGAAGAAATATGCCTGTGCCAAAAATGCTTGGGTAAGAAAATGCAGAAGAAGCCCTTTGTGGCTCTAGTCTTTATATTATTGAGTAACTTCCTTTTAGAGAAAGACCTGGCACTGTGTTTTACAGACAATTTAGGAAAGGGAATATTATACTAAATAGTGGCAATTCAATACTCAAGCATCTTGGAAACTGTGGAAACAAGCTGGTTTAAGCTGAAGTTATTTTGTGTGGTGCCTGTGGGATGATCTACTTATTTGAATGCTGTCATGGTGGAATATTAAATAATAGTAATAATAGTCAAAATTTGAGTAACTAAAGTGTCTGACACTGCTATAGGTACTTTTTAACCTGTAGAATATCCCATTGAATCTTCACAAAACGCTATGAAAATGGGTGTCTTATAATCCCCATTTTACAGGTGACAAAATTAAGGCTCACACATTTTTCACAGAGCTAGAACAGATAATCCTAAAATCCATATGAAACCATAAAAGACCTGGAATCACCAAAGCAATCCTGAAAAAAAAGAACAAAGCAGGAGGCATAACCCTCCCAAACTTCAGACAATACTACAAAGCTGCAGTAATCAAAACAGCATGGTACTGGCACAAAAACCGACGTATAGATCAATGGGACAGTATAGAGAGCCCAGAAATAAACCCACACACCTATGGTTAATTATTCTTTGACAAAGGAGGCAAGAATATACAATGGAGAAAAGACCATCTCCTCAGCAAGTGGTGTTGGGAAAATTGGGCAGCCACATTTAAATCAGTGAAGTTAGAACACACCCTCTCCTCACTATAAACAAATATAAACTCAAAATGACTTAGAGACTTAAACATAAGACATGACACCATAAAACTCCTAGAAGAGAACATAGACAAAACATTCCCTGACATAAATAGTACCAATGTTTTCTTAGGTCAGTCTCCAAAGGCAATAGAAATAAAAACAAAAATAAACAAATGGGACGTAATCAAACTTACAAGCTTTTGCACAGCAAAGGAAACCGTAAACAAAACAAAAAGACAACCTACAGAATGGGAGAAAATATTAGCAAATGATGCAACTGACAAGGGATTAATTTCCAAAATATACAAACAGCTCATACAACTCAACAACAAAAAAACGAAGCAACCCTATCCAAAAATGGGCAGAAGATCTAAATAGACATTTCTCCAAAGAAGACATACAGATGGCCAATAGGCACATGAAAAGATGCTCAACACCACTAATTATTAGAGAAATGCAATCAAAACTACAATGAGGTATCACTTCACACCAGTCAGAATGGCCATCATCAAAAAGTCTACAATTAACAAATGCTGGAGAGGGTGTGGAGAAAAGGGGACCCTCTACACTGTTGGTGGGAATGTAAGTTGGTGCAGCCACTGTGGAAAACAGTGTGGAGGCTCCTCAGAAAACTAACAATGGAATTACCATATGATCCAGCAATCCCACTCCTGGGCATATGTCTGGACAAAACTATAATTCAGAAAGATGCATGCACCCTTATGTTCATAGCAGCACTATTCACAATAGCCAAGACATGGAAACAACCTAAATGTCCATTGACAGATGAATGGATAAAGAAGATGTGGTACATATAGACAGTGGAATATTACTCCACCATAAAAAAGAATGAAATAATGCTATTTGCAGCAACAGCAACATGGATGCAACTAGAGATTATCATACTAAGTGAGATAAGTCAGACGGAGAAAGACAAATACCGCAGATATCACTTACAGGTGGAATCTAAAATATGGCACAAATGAACTTATCTGTGAAACAGAAAGAGAATCACAGACATAGAGAACAGACTGATGGTTACCAAGGGGGAGGGGATTAGGGGAGGGATGGAGTGGGAGGTTGGGGTTAGCAGATGTAGGCTTTTATATGTGGAATGATAAAGCAGCAAGTTCCTACTGTATGGCACAGAGAACTATGTTCAGTCTCTTATGATAAACCATAATGGAAAATATAAAAAAAAGAATGTATATATATGTATAACTGAATCACTTTGCTGTACAGCAGTAATTAACACAACACTATAAATCAACTACACTTCAGTATAAAAAAATTGAGGCTCGGAGAGAGGAGCTCAATGTAACACAGCTACTAACTCGCTTTTCACTTTGACTCATTAAGGCTAATGTTTGATTTAGTTGGTTTTAAGTCAGGTTGCACTGAGGGCCTCTTACGTGCTGGTAAGCATTCCTAAAACATCTGTGAAAATGTAGGTTATGTTTGTCTTGAGCTTGCAGTGAGTAGGACAGCTGCTCTGTATGCAGCAGGGCAGGATGGCCCCAGTTAAAGAGTTACAATAGACAACTTGCTTTTGGCTACTCCTTGATTCCTCAGTTTAGTTTAAGGACCTTCCCTGGGTGGTTGGCTTGGGTGTTTCATCATCAATTTAATTACTAGGGATTACCAAAAACTTTCTATGTGCCAAATGCAGTGCTCAGCACTTTTATTTTACTGTGTTGTTTCATGTAATTAAGACAGCACTATGAGGGCTCCCCTGGTGGCTTAGTGGTTGAGAGTCTGTCTGCCGATGCAGGGGACACGGGTTCGTGCCACAGTCCGGGAAGATCCCACATGCCGCGGAACGGCTGGGCCTGTGAGCCATGGCCGCTGAGCCTGCGCATACGGTCGGAGCCTGTGCTTTGCAACGAGAGAGGCCACAACAGTGAGAGGCCCGCGTACTGCAAAAAAAAAAAAAAAAAAAGACACCACTATGAGATTGCTACTCTTTTTTTCTAATTGAAGTATAGTTGATTCACAATACTGTGTTAGTTTTAGGTGTACAGCAAAGTGATTCAATATTTTTGCAGATTATATTCCATTATAGGTTATTATAAGATAATGGGTATAGTTCCCTCTTCTGCACAGTATATCCTTATTGCTTATCTATTGTATATATAGTAGTTTGTATCTGTTATTACCATACCCCTAATTTGTCCTTCCCCCTTCCCTCTCCCCTTTGGTAACCACAAGTTTGTTTTCTATATCTGTGAGTCTTTCTGTTTTGCATATACATTCATTTGTATTACTTTTTAGATTCCACATATAAGTGATATCATACAGTATTTGTCAGCCTGACATTTCACTAAGAATAATACTCTCCATTTCTAGCCATGTTGCTGCTAATGGCAGTATTTCTTTCTTTTTTATGATTGAATAATATAACATCTTAATCCATGAGATTGCTACTCTTGTTGGCTTCATTTTGTACGAGGGAAAGTAACTGGTGTGAAGTCCCACTACTAGTAAGTAGCAGAGATGGGACTCTTTAGAGTCAGCCCATGTCTGTCTGACTCCAGAGTCCGTCCTCCTAACTACAGTGGTATTTTGCCCCAACACCAGGCTTTTCTCAAATTGTCAAGATCCCTACACTGGGCATTCCTTTATTTGGGTTTAGATTAGCTTGATCTAAAATCTAGATACATTTTGGGAATTGCTTTAGGTTCTTTTCCTCTTAGAACTTGTGATGTTGTTAGCTGTTTTATTTACATTTTGAACCAGTCTTTAGGTTAATTCCCTTAGGAAGCTGTAATCTCTTTTTTATAAACGCTCCCTGGTGGATGCTGTGCTGATAGTATATGCAGATATTCAAATCACAGAAACATTTTTCTCATACATTGGGAGGGGGTGGTGGCATTGTAGCATCTCAGTAGAAGCAGGGCATCCTTGAGGGGGCTTGGTGATGTGGCAGGATGTCAGGTTTCAAGGCTTTGTAGAGCTCATCCTAAAATGACATCTACCTCCTTTTATTTAAATCCAATTGCTTGCAAGAGTGCAAAAATTAATCAGAAATTAACTGGCTGCTCTCCTGCTAGACTAAATAGTGGTTACTTGGATCTTAAGGGCAAATTTTGTTAATCATTTATATGTTTCAGTGAGGTGAGACACTTCTCATTGTGGGGATTCTCAAAGATGTCCCATGCCTATACAAGAAAATTATAAACAAGTATATAGAATTTTATTCCTTATGCACTGTATAAAAGCTAAAAAAAATAACCAATTAGACACATAAAGCCTGAGTATATTAAAGTATTATGCAAATACTGATTAATAGTAATACCATAAACTCACAAAGCAAGCAAAAGTATACCTGATTCAAATTATAGGAACTTTTATTTGCATTTCTACAGAACCTATTATTAGTGGGTATCAAAGCACCTTACAAGTAATAATTATTAAAGCTCATAAATGCAACCAGAAAATGTCATTTTATTGAGGGAATAAGCAAGAATTCCCCTTTACCTCATATGTATTATGAGATCTAAATGCCTAAACTAAAGAAGGATCTTCCTTATAGAGAGAGTATTTATACACTGTGGGTGTTTGGGGCAATGATTCCATAGGCATAGAAGTTGGCAGCTATGGATTCAAGTTTCTCATATTGAGTGTCTTGATCTATGTGGTTAGAACCCTTCACTTATTTTTGAAATTTTACATGTGTAATAGCTCTAAACAGCTATAAATAAATATAAGTATAAAATATAACATACAGGGCTTTCCTGGTGGCGCAGTGGTTGAGAGTCCGCCTGCCGAACGCAGGTTTGTGCCCCAGTCTGGGAAGATCCCACGTGCCACGGAGCGGCTGGGCTCGTGAGCCATGGCTGCAGAGCCTGCGTGTCCGGAGCTTGTGCTCGGCAATGGGAGAGGCCACAACAGTGAGAGGCCCGCGTACCGCGAAAAAAAAAAAACCGTACAGAGCTATAAGTAGCTATGTCCTTATATTTTAATATTTCTCTGTTGACTATAATATCAAATTTGAAAACAAAAATTATGCCAAGTTCACATGAGAGTATTTTAAAATATTTTGGAATGTTATATCAGGTTTATTTTTTCTCAAACTAATATCTTATTCCAAGGACTAACAGCTTGTAAGCACAGTCAGTGTGACCTGTATTTATTTGTATAGTCTGTGGCAAGTCCTTGAAATATTGTGCGAATTTCTCATCTGCTTCAGAATGCCCCTTTGCCCTTTCTCCCCTATTTCTCCTTCTCCTTTCCTGCCTTTGCAATTTCCTTACTTTCTAAAGTTAAGCATAGGTTGGAAAAGCTCAAGAGTATTCCAGTGCCTGACTCTCCCTCTCCCTCCATCTCAAGTCCTCAAGCTCCTCCCACATGATTATTCCTCAGATTTATTTTCTTCTGGTGCTAAGAGGTCATATTGTAGTTGCTGGTCACAGTTGTGAGGCAGCTGTACTTGCATGGTTATATTTCACTGTCACGTAGATTCCAAGAAAAGTGTGGACTAGTGAGTGAGCATCTTCCTTTACAGTTAGGATGCTGGAGCCTAGAGAGAATGAGTGACAACTGAGGTCAGACAGCTTGTTCACTTCTCTGTCTTCTAGAATTGGGACCAGAATTTAGGTCTTGAGACTCTTAATCCAAAGTTTTTACCTCTACCCCATGGTAGTTATATCATTCTCTGAATCATAAAAAATTTTAGGGACTTCCCTGGTGGTGCAGTGGTTAAGAATCCGCCTGCCATTGCAGGGGACACAGGTTTGAGCCCTGGTCCAGGAAGATCCCACATGCTGTGGAGCAACTAAGCCTGTGCGCCACAACTACTTAGCCTGTGCTCTAGAGCTCACAAGCCACAACTACTGAGCCCTCGTGCCACAACTACTGAGGCTTGCGCACCTAGACCCCATGCTCCGCAACAATGGAAGCCACTGCAATGAGAAGCCCACGCACCGCAACGAAGAGTAGCTCCAGCTTGCCACAACTAGAGAAAGCCCGCATGCAGCAACAAGACCCAACCCAGTCAAAAAATATATAAATAAATAAAATAAAACAAAAAAATTTTTAAACCAGAAACGTAGGAGCAGAACTAGAAGAAACAGTTTGTTGATTTTATCCAGGGCTGTGGATCAGCAGGACTAGAAGTGGAGCCTTAGGATCTGAAGACAAACGGAGTGATGTGTGTGCAGAGTTGAAATGGTGAACCCTGGGATTTTTGTTATATTGCTGTGTAGGAGAAGTTGAATGACTGGAGGTAGAAGATAATGAAGAGCAAGTTGAAGTGGAGAACAGGGTGAGGTAGAATGGTGGTTGTAGAAGAACTAGGAGGATGGTTGAGTTTATGGTCATGGCAATGGGTTGTTAATGTAAAATGAAGAAAGTTGGTTACTGAATAGATGGTCCTTAAGGACCTCCAAGTCTCTCAGGACGATGCCAGAGGGGGAGGAAGTCATGGCAGCAGGTATCAAAGTCCTCAGGGCATGTGGGCTAATAACGAATCCCTAGGAAGCAGAGGTGTTGGGGAGCCTAGAGGGGTATATATAGAATTATGGAGACAGATGCTACATTTGTAGATTCTAATTTTCATATTTTTCCAGGGAAAACTGAGGCTGCTATCAAAAACTTCAGTCCCTACTACAGTCGCCAGTACTCTGTGGCTTTCTGCAATTATGTACGCAGTGAAGTAGAACAGCAAAGAGATTTAACATCACAATTTTTGAAGACCAAGGTAACCCATGGAATTTGGTTTCCATATTTCTCCCACTGAATAATGGTTTATAATTCATAATATTTCTGAAATAAACAATAATTTGAATGACAGTTTAAAAAATCTGTTCTCCAGTCATTTCATGCTCAAAAAACTATTTGCCCGGAAGTTAGAACATATGATTTCTTGTTGATGGTGTAATCCACATAAAAAGAAAACTAACATGATTTCAGTTTTACTATGTTTTTCCCACATGGATGCTTTGACGTCAGAAATCTGACTTGCTGCGGTGAAGTACAGTTAAACAAAAAAGTCATAATTTCAGTGCCTCATACTATGGGTGTTTTTATTTTGGTCATTGATCAAATGTGATTTTATCTTCTAAACCTTATTCTAACTTATTCTCTGTCCTTTGCTCCATTATAATAATTATCCACAACCTAAAAAAATATTTATTGACACTATGTGCCAGGCCCTAGTCTAAGAACTTGAGAACAAGACAAATTCTCTGCTTTCCTGTTAATATTCAAATAGAAGACAGACAATAAACAAATAAACAAATGAACATCAGGTAATAAGAAATGCTACAAAGTAAAATAAAGCAGGAGTCTTATTTCAGAGAAGGTGGTCAGTGAAGCCTTCTGTGGAGATGACATCTGAGCAGAAACTAGAGTGGAATAAGAGAATAGGCTGTGTGAATATCTGTGGGAAGAGTGTTCCAGGCACATGGAATAGAAGTGCAAAGACCTTGCAGCAGTCAGAAGCATAGCAGGAAGGCTAGTGTGCTGAAAGCCATATAAGCAAGGGAGGAGAGCTGAAAAAGGAATGCAGAGTGACAAATAGGGACCAGATCATGTAGGCCCATAGACCACAATAAAGGTTTTTAAGTGTGATGGGAAGTTATCGGAGGGTATTGAATACAGAGTGACTTATAATTTTAAGTGATCTTTCTGGCCTTTCTATAGAGAATAGACTATGGGGAGGGACATGAGAAGAAACTGGAAACTGGCAAGGAAGACACTGTAGCAGTCCAAGAGAAGGATGATGGCCAATTGGACTAGGGTGGTAATGGAAACAGTTGTGAGAAGAGTCCAAGTCAGAGCTGACAGAACTTGTTGATGGGTTGGGTATGAGATAATAGAAGAAGAGAGAAATCAGTGATGACTTGGCTTTTAGCTTGAGCAAATAAGCAGATGGACTTGTGTTTTACTCAGAAGAGTCAGAGGTGGATGGGAATCATTTCACTTTTGGCCACATTATGTTTAAGATACTTATTTCACATACACCCATGGACATACTGACTAGGTAGTTGAATGCTCTGATTTGGAGCTCAGTGGAGAGGTTGAGGCTAGGGAATAGAAGTTTGGGAGTTCTTAGCTCATAACTGGTATTAAAGTTGTGGGACATAATCAAGGGAAAGTATAAACAGAAAAGGAGAGCTTCCGTGACCAAGTCCTGGCCCCTCCAACATTTGGAGATCAGAAAAAGGAGAAAGATTCAGCAAGATGGACTGACAGAAAAATAGCCTGTGGAGTAGGAAAAAAAAAAATCAGGAAAGTGCAATGTGCCAGAGTCAAGTAAAGAAGGGGTTTCAAGAAAGAGGGAGTGATAAGTAGGTCAGGTATTGCTGAAAGTTGACCAATAGATGCAGCAGCGTGGCTTTGTAGGGATAACTAATTGTCAGCCCCATAAAACAGTGACTGACAAAATTTTGGGAGTTTGATAAAAATGCAACCTCTGGTCTGTACCCCCAGAGATTCTGATATAGTATCAGTATAGTACAGTATATAGTATATAAGTCTAGGGTGAGGCTGCATTTTTTTGGATAAATATTGTACGACTCCTGTTACATGAATTTCCCAGAGTAGTCAAATTCATATAGACAAAAAGTAGCATAGTAGTAACAAGGGAGAGTGGAGGTGAGGGAAATAGAGAGTTATTATTTAATTGGCACAGAATTTCAGTTTGTGGTGATAAAAAGGTCTGGAGATAGATAGTGGTGATGGTCGCACAACAGTGTGAATATAATTAATGCCACTGAACTGTACACTTAAAAATGGTTAAAACGGTAAACTTTGTGCCATGTGTATTTATTTTACCACAATAAAAAATAGCATAAGGAAAAAAAGAATACAATACTTAGGGATAAACTTAACCATGTAGATGAAAGAATTGTACACTGAAAACAAAATGTTGCTGCAAGAAATTAAACAACACATAAATAAATGGAAAAGCATCCCGTGTTCATGTGTATTTTACCACAATAAAAAATACTCAGTATAATGAAGGACTTAAATCAATAAGATTAAACCGATCAGGATACAGTAATATATGGTATGGTAAAAAGACAACACCAAAATCTCACTGGCTTAAAAACTGTAGTTTGTTTTTCCCTCATATTACATGCCCTACGTGTCCACTGCGTAGATTGCAGAGGGCTGCTCTGCTCCACAGGGTCCTCGCTCAGGGACACAGTTTGACCAAGTCTCCACTGTCTGGATGGTTGGTGAGGCGGCATTTTTAACAAGCGTATCAGTTGATCTAAGTGGCCCAGGTTTGGGCTTCCCTGGTGGTGCAGTGGTTAAGAATCCGCCTGCCAACGCAGGGGACATGGGTTCGAGCCCTGGTCCGGGAAGATCCCACATGCCGCGGAGCAACTAAGCCCGTGCGCCACAACTACTGAGCCTGTGCTCTAGAGCCCGTCAGCCACAACTACAGAAGCCCGCATGCCACAACTACTGACGCCTGTGCACCTAGAGCCCGTGCCCCGCAGTGAGAAGCCTGCACACTGCAACGAAGAGTAGTCCCCGCTTGCCCCTGCTGCTCGCCGCAACTAGAGAAAGGCTGTGCGCAGCAATGAAGACCCAATGTAGCCATAAATAAATAAATAAATATAAATAAATAAAAGAAAAAAAGTGGCCCAGGTTTAAGAAATGCTGTACCTAAGAACTATAAAGTTCAGCTTATATATGGTTGCAGTCTCATTTTAAGAGGAGAGTGAGGTCCTCTTTTACGTGTTAATGAGTCCATATAGGGGAGTGCCTCGTTATCTGCCTCAACATTAAGCCTTGGAATTTATAAGGCTATTTATTTCAACCCTTAGCAGATTCTTAAAAAGATTAGCGTATCACTCTTCTCTGTATGGTTCATGTAAATTTTGCTTGAAAGGGGAGGCATGAGTTTCTAAAGGAACTATGGTTTTTTTTTTGATGGAAATATAGTTGGTTCACAATATTGTGTTAAAGGCACTGTAGTGTTTGAATAACATCAATGTAAAGTCAGTGACATGTGAAAGACAGGAGGCCCATTTCTATATTTTGAGATAATACATGAGGTAGGATGGGAATTACCCCTTACACGGTTAGCCCAACAGAAGACCTAACTAGGTATCTAACAGAGACTTCCCTACAGCACAAGTAATAGAAGAGAGAAATCAGTGATGACTTGGCTTTTAGCCGGGGTTATGAACGAGAAATCTCTAGACCTTTAAGTGGAAGAGGTAGAATGAAGGTTTGCTGGCTTGCCTGCTTGTTCTTTAATTAGAGAGTAAACAGAGTCTCCTTGAAGAGCACAAAGGTGGGTTAAGTGTTTTTAGCCTTGGTTCCCAGACCTTTGGATCTGGGGAAACCACTGAACACTGACTCTTGAGGCAGCCCCTGAAGGTTGACAAAGAGGGGAACAGCCTGTTAACTCCCCTGTTTTAATTAACCCTGAGGTATATTTAGGGTGTTGGGATAGATGTCCACAACTTACAGTTAACTGCCTCACTCCCTCTCTTCCACAGAGTTTACCAAGGATTTATTAAGTGCCACAGGTATGCAAGGCATAACCTTGCTACTATAATCCCTTCTAGCATATGCTTCTGTTCTTGTAGGATAATGAAGGGAATGCAAATCACAAAAATATCAATAAGACAAATATTTGCGTTTGGTCAGGAGAAGTAGGAAAGGGAAATGTGGAGGGAGGTGCGGGGAAGCAACAATTTCCCCAGGATCTCAGCACAAGATAGTTTCTGAAAATATTCCTTGAAATACTGTGAAAGACTTAGTGGTAGCATGATATGCTATCTTTTGTTGTGACAGTTAATTGCATTCATCTTCTTTAAGCCACCATTGGAGCCTGGAACTGTTTTGTATGAAGCAGAGCTATCACAGTTTGCTGAGGACATAAAGAAATGGAAGGAGAGATATGTTGTGGTTAAAAATGACTTTGCTGTGGAAAGCTATGAGAACAAAGAGGTAAGACATTTCCTTGTTACCACTGATTCTTGCAATTTTCTTAAATGTTGGCTGGGTTGACTGACAAGCCCTCTCCTTTGAGACTGACTTATTCAGTGAGCACTAACAGATTCAGGTATTCATTTCAGTCAACAGATATTTATTGTGGGTTATAGTAGGTTCTAGGCATATCACTGTAGATTAGACAGGTGCTTGCAGTCTAGTGGGCAACGTAGACTTTGAACAAGTAATTGCAAGTGAGTGTAAAGATAGAAGGTTATACTGAGTGGCCAGTGCGGGAGCCTTTCCTATGATCACTGGGCCTCGAGGCCTGTCTTAGTCACCTCCCTGATATCTCTCTCTCTCTGCTCTGTGTCTCCATGTCTTCCCACTCTTAAGCCTCCTCTGTGGCAGAGGAATTATTTATTAAGATTGTGACTGGATTTGCATGGGTTCCTAAAAATTCAGAACTTTCCACTTTATTTCACTTCTACGTATGAATTTTTTTCACTAGCTTTTTCCTGGTTATCTCATTTTTTCCCTTGTCTGTAAAATGTGGAGAGATGAGATAGCATATGTACAGTGCCTGAGAGGACCTTAGTTTTTATTGGTTCCCATTTCTTTCCCCATCAAGGGAGGTAATGTGGTGTAAATGAAAGAACATTGGGCAGAGAATTTGGAAAACTAAAGTTGAGGTCAGGCCTCCATTAAACTAGAGTGTGAGGCTGAATGATCCCACTGATTCCTTCCAGATCTCATACTGTACACATATGCAGTCTACATAGATTCTCAAGCTCCCTTTGAAATGAATAGTTACTATTTATGGGTTAAAGTTAGTAACATATTTAAAACTCTGCACTCTTCACTCTAAGTTCAAAACTAGTCAGGACATCCTCTGCAGATACTCTGAGTAATTACCCCTGATGCTAAACCTTTAGGAAGAGGCTTCAGGCTGACAGATAATGTGTCTCCTTCCAATTTTTGATGGAAAATAGAAATAAAATATAATACAAACTTATTATACCACCTACCAGGCAGTACTCGAGTGCTTTCTTGGGTAGTCTTATTCTTTTCAACGTTTGTTAAGCCAGTGTCTTCTCTGCTTTATCTATTTTAGGATTTTAGTCAACACTTGATTTGCTCTCTGAAGCAAATGATCAGTACAGTACAAATAATGATAATAATAGCAAATCACTTTAGATTTCGCACGGCCCGTTATACTGTCCTCTCAGGGAAGCTTGAGAAGAGGCAGTATAGCCTAATGGTCAATATTATGCACTTTGAATCACACCGTTACCAGTTACCAGATATGTGTCCTTGCATAAGTTATAAATCTCCTTGGGCCTCAGTTTTCTCATCTGTAAAATGGTGAGCATGATTCCTTCATCACAATGTTGTTGTGAGGATTAAAGACATGAATGCATTGAACCCCTTAGCATATGGCCAAGTGCTGGCAGAGTCCAATGTAGAGCAGTTGTCAGCATGACAACTAACTAATGTGGAGGAAACACTCATAGAACTCACTCTTGTATTTATTAAGGTTTTTACCACATTCGGCACTAACGGAAGTTTCATTTTAAATCAAATTTTGGTGTTTTTTCTCCCCTTTTCATTTTTTTACGCTTGCTCCCTCAACTTGAAATTTATGGACTATATTGTTTTCTTTACTTTGCTCATCATTTTCAGGTGAACTTGTTCCGATTGTTAAGATATAGTCACTGAGTTTGGTAATAACCAATTTTTTTTTAAACTTGGAAGAAAAATGCCCATGCAGTGTGCCATAATTCCTTAAAGTTTTAACGATATCCTGCTTTTTAATTACAGAAGGTTTTTCAAAAAAATTATACCTAAGAGTTATACATTAAGTATCTATCTATAAACTGCCTATTCTTTTATTGAGAATCCAGTTTGCGCTGGAAATTGAGGAGGAAAATAACGAGCATTCTCATGCTCACTTCCTACTTCCTATACACTCGCGCTGGGGCTGGACAAACCCAGGTACGAATCCTGGATTTGTCACCTACTCACCACTGGGTCATTGGCAAGTTATTTAATCTCTCTGAGCTTCATTTTTCTCGTTTATAAAATGGAGATAATGTCTAATTCACAATGCTGGGGTTTTTTTTTGTTTTTTTGTTTTTGCGGTACGCGGGCCTCTCACTGTTGTGGCCTCTTCCGCTGCGGAGCACAGGCTCCGGACGCGCAGGCTCAGCGGCCATGGCTCACGGGCCTAGCCGCTCCGCGTCATGTGGGATCTTCCCGGGCCGGGGCACGAACCCGTGTCCCCTGCATCGGCAGGTGGACTCTCAACCACTGCGCCACCAGGGAAGCCCCACAATGCTGTTTTGAGGATTAAATAATATAATGTTTATTAAAGCCTAGATTAGGCCTGTTTTCAGAGATAACACAATGCACATTTGAGGCCAGTCTGAATCAACCTGTTCCTAGACTTTCTCAAAATCACACAATTTTGGATTCTTCTCTCTTCTGCTCTGGGTCCTGATGTGCTTGGGCACTTGATTAGCAGTTCTTACAAGAATGAACACAACCTTCTTAGGTATACAAGAGTTTGTTTCGTATGGGTTTCTTCAGTCACTATCTTATTGATGCAGAATGAGTCTTGCTACTTGCAGAATGTGCATTTACTCTGATTTTATGGCCCTGATCAACGTTATTTTAGTTATTCGCGAGTACACTACAGAGTTTGGGTCCCACAGTTTCGTGGTTTCAGTTCTCAACTTGCTTTTAGCTTGTTAGTCTCAAAATTTTCCCTTGACTTATGCCCTCCCATCAGATGCACATACTTACATTTAATCTTATCTGCATGTCCATGTGAGTATATCTGTTTAACCAACTGCTTCACTGCTTTAGCGATGCTCTGCACCCCTTTCACATTTCTCAAACAGCAGAGCTTTTTGTGTGCTGGCCGGAATTTGTTCTGATGTCATGTCATGGTATTACACTTCCATCCCAGATCATTTTACTGCAAAACCGTCTCACGCCTGAGGGCAAAGTGGTGGTATATTTTATCATGGTTACATTTTTATGTTTCTGGTAAAAATCCTTGGCAACCATAATTGAAGTTACATGCCCCACGGTCTCATCTGTCATTAGTCTCCAAGCATTTTGTGTGGTAAATGTCTGCGTGCATCATGATCCTTTTGGTTTTTAGAACGATTCAGGCGCTAGCATCTGAAATGACAAGTGTGGTGCAGGATTTCTGAAGTTACTGAGATTATGTTTCACCCCCTTTGAGAAACATATCTACAGTGAATCTCCCCGAGATTAGGGACTCTGACTTACCATCTTGTGACCGTCATACAAAAGTATTAAAGTACTACCCACAAGTAGCAAGGACGCAAAACATTTTTTTCACCCTTGGGGCCAGGAGGGGCTGTGACCCACATCAGGTCAAGTAAAGCTCTACCCTGACTGAAGTGATTGGTCTAGTCTAGAGCTGGTCACATGATCACAGCCAAAAAAAAAAAAAAAAGCTACATTAATCAAAACAGTGTGATATTGGCACAAAAACAGATATATGGATCAATGGAATAGAATAGAGAGCCCAGAAATAAACCCACACACCTGTAGTCAATTAATCTTCGACAAAGGAGGCAAAAATATACAATGGAGAAAAGTTATTCTCTTCAGCAAGTGGTGTTGGGGAAATTGGACAGCTGCATTTAAATCAATGAAGTTAGAACACACCCTCACACCATACATAAAAATAAACTCAAAATGGCTTAAAGACTTAATTATAAGACTTAACACCATAAAACTCCTAGAAGAGAAAATAGGCAAAACATTCTCTGACATAGATCATACCAATGTTTTCTTAGGTCAGTCTCCCAAGGCAATAGAAACAAAAGCAAAAATAAACAAGTGGGACTGAATCAAATTTACAAGCTTTTGCACAGCAAAGGAAACCATAAGCAAAACGAAAAAACAACCTGTAGAGTGGGAGAAAATATTTGCAAATGATGCAACTGACAAGGGATTAATTTCCAAAATATACAAACAGCTCATATAGCTCAATATCAAAAAAAAAGAAGAAAAACCCAATCAAAATATGGGCAAAATATCTAAATAGACATTTCTCCAAAGAAGACATGCAGGTGGCCAAAAGGCACATGAAAAGATGCTCAGCATTGCTGATTATTAGAGAAATGCAAATCAAATCTACAATGAGGTATCACCTCACACCAGTCAGAATGGCCATCATCAAAATGTCTATAAATTATAAATGCTGGAGAGGGTGTGGAGAAAAGGGAGCCCTCTTGCGCTGTTGGTGGGAATGTAAATTGGTGCAGCCACTATGGAGAACAGTATGGGGGTTCCTTACAAAACTAAAAATAAAGTTACCATATGATCCAGCAATCCCACTCCTGGGCACATATCCAGAGAATCTCTAATTTGAAAAGATACATGCATCCCAGTGTTCATAGCAGCACTATTTAAATAGCCAGGACACGAAAGCGCCCTAAATGTCCATGACAGATGAATGGATAAAGAAGATGTGGTGTATATATACAATGGAATATTACTCAGCCATAAAAAAGAATGAGGTAATGCCATTTGCAGCAACATGGATGGACCTAGAGATTATCATACTCAGTGAAGTAAGTTAAAGAAAAATAAATATACAGTATCACTTATATGAGGAATCTAAAAAAAATGATACAAGTGAACATATTTACAAAACAGAAATAGACTCACAGACATAGAAAACAAACTTATGGTTACCAAAGGGGGAAAGGGGAAGGGACGGATAAATTAGGAGTTTGAGATTAACAGATACACACTACTATACATAAAATAGATAATCAACGAGGACCTACTGTATAGCATAGGGAACTGTATTCAGTATCTTATAATAACCTATGATGGAAAAGAATCTGAAAAAGAATATATATATATATATATATATGTATATATATATATATATACATATATATGTAACTGAATCACTTTGCTATACATCTGAAACTAGCACAACATTGTAAATCAACTATACTTCAATAAAAAAAAATTTTCTTAAGATTAAAAAAAAGAAAAAGGGGCTGGGATTGGTGGCTCCTGACTTGAAATCTCCACAGCACAGGTCCGGTTTCAGGCACATTTGGATCCACAGCTCCAGTGGTATCAGAACTCAGTTTGTTCTTTCTTCCATCTCAGATCTTTGCCTTCATTCAGCCTGACTTCCCTAACAGGCCACAATCTCCACTGTCAGGCTCCTTCACAGTCCTCCACAGTAACAAGATGGTGGTGGTGTCCTGTCCTCATCTCCTCGCAGAGCTGAGGCTTTCCTGTCAGCCCCTCTTGCAAGGCCTGTAGCTCACTCTGATTGGATTGAATCAGGTCATGTGACTGACCCTGACCCAATCACTGCAGCCAGGATATAGCCAGTGGAATCTGTAAGAGCTTTTCTCGCTGGCCCTGGGACAAACCCTAACTCTCACTCTGATTGGACATGCTGAGGTCATGTGACCTTCCCTGACACAATCACTGCAGCTATAACATAGCCAGTGGAAAGTGTAATAGCCTTTCTTCCTTTTGGTCCTGGAGCGAGTCCTGATGCTGTCTCTGACAGAGGCTTCCAGTGCAAAACATATTTTTTGAATAAATGGCTCTTACTCGTTGACATAGTGTGGGAATTTCTATCTCTGAGTATATTTGTCTATTTCTAATATTCCTGATATTTTCCAAAAATCCAAGTGAGGAAAAAATCCACTCACTTATGCCTTTCCTTTCCCAGGCCTATCAGAGAGGAGCTCCCCCTAAAAGCCGAATTCTTCCAGCTGGTGGCAAGGTGTTAACCTCAGAAGATGAATACGGTTTATTATCTGATCGGCATTTCCCAGACCCCATTGGTGAGTTGCTGAACATTCCTTCCCAAGACAAAATTCCTAAACATGTTTTGTTTAGCTAGATCAGTGCTTCTCAAGGGGAGGGGTGATGATTTCACTCTCCAGGGACAGTTGGCTGTGTCTGGAGACATTTTTGGTTGTCACAACTTGGGAGGATCGTGCTACAGGCATTTAGTGGGTAGAGGCCAGTGACGCTCGCTAAACAACCCCTGACAATGAAGAATTATCTGGCATTAAATATCAGTAGTTGCCAAGGTTGAGAAACCCTGGGCTAGACACACATTCTCCATAGGCAAATGGAAGATATAATTTCTCTAATTCAGGTAAACATTGTAACAATTCTGTTACTTTAAATCATATTTGGTAATACACAAGTCAGGCACTGTGCTTCTAGCACATGGAAAGTATACCATTGGTCAGGCATCTTGAAGCTTTGGAATATGTTGCAAGCTTTACACAAGACAGCAGAAGTAAATATGTAGGGCCCAGTCTGTGAAATGTATAATCCCATCTTTCAGTAAGACCTGTCAGAGAATATTATTTTTCTAATTTTAGGATGCTATGCGATAAAATATCCTAAATCAACAAAACAGTTTTAACAAGCATTACAGTAACTCATAGCTACTATGTAAAAAAGCATTGCATTAATTAGCATATCTTTAATAATAGCTGAATGCTGCCATGGAAAGAGCATTGAACTGAGAATTTGAAGGCTGGATTTTTATCTAGTACTATCTGTGACGCTTATCAAGCATTTTCCCTAGCTGTTGCTGAACCTGTCTGATTTCTGTTTCTCCCAGTTCTAGGGCCTTGAAATTGAAAATCTAGAAGGATATTCCCAGCTCTAACATACTCTGATTCTCATTCATTTCACTTTTTCCATGTAGAGAGTGTGATGGATAATATTCAGACGAAATAGAGCGTTTCATAGAGATTCATGAACTGTGGATAATGTAATAACACCATCTGGCTTCGTGTAAATCACACTGCACAGTAATTACTTAGTTTCTTGAAGAGAGCCCTGGTTCTTATTAATAGGTATAATCATTTCACTGGAATTTATGGGGAAAATATTAAATTATTTTATCAATTGTTATTTCAGTGCAGAATGCTTAGTGTTTTTAATGACACTGTTATAGGATTAGTACATGAACCATAAACCTAGATTAACAAACTCTTACTAAGTAATTCAAGCTAAAACGACACTTTATGTACACTATACATATTATTATATTTTAACATCTACTTACATGTTATCTTGGCTTTGGAGCTGCCACTTAGAAATGGGGATGCCAATACGTTGACTCTTTAGAACCACTTCAAAAGAACTTTCCAATGAAATCAGTCAGAACTGACAATACGTTTATTGATTTATTGGTGAAATATATCAGAAGGAATGAAAAGGAATAAAAAACACAAGGCCTGTGTGACTAGTGCCATTTGGCCCAGGGCTTCAGACTGGACATTTCAAAGACTTTTTAAATTGTATGTTGTGCCCTTCTCAGTTTTAAAAATAGAATATTCTACAGTAGATCATTTGTGTTGTCCTTATACTCAACTCAGAAAAAATGCAGACTAACGGTATCTGGAAAATTGTTGTAAACTGTTAAATGAATGATAACAAGAGGCTAATAGGAATGAATTTTATGGGGCTTCCTAAGGCTTTTTTAAATGTAAGTGGTGAATGTTGCTTTTAATTGTTTGTACAAAATTGTGACATCTTGGAAAGGGCAAGGAGAGTGTTTTCACAAAACTATGTTAACAGGAATCACACTGTTAACAGCAGTGTGATTCTAATTTTATTGGAAAGAATAAAGGCACAATAAAGATGGGAGAAATTAATCTCACTAGAGGTAAAGCACTGGAGGTTTATCAGTGTAGGTCTTCTTTACACAGCAGTGCTAAGATGATGTTCAAAAATGGTCCCATGTTTTGCTAAAATGATTCACTTGTTTGGCATTTTATTAGCTAGAATCTACTTTTGTTGCACACAACAAAAATCTCAAATTAAATACATATGTTTTTATTTTCTTGCTAAAAATATTTGGATATTACCAGTACAGGCTGGTGTCGCAGTTCCATAAAGGTCAGGGACTCTTTTTAGCTTTCTGCCCCTTTATCTCTGGGTTGTGGCCCAGATTTACATAGTCCAAGGTGGCTGCTGGAACTCCAGCCATGGTTTTCTCATTCCAGACAGGAGGAAGGAGAAAAGATGAGAGGAGGCCAGCACATTCCCTCTCCTTAAGGATGCTTCTAGGAAGTCTCACTGCCACTTACATTTCATTGGCCAAAACTTAGTGGCTGTGACACACGAAACTGCAGTGGAGGCTGGAAATGTAGTCTTTATTGTATGCAGGCACTTGCTAAACTAAAAATCAGGGGTTTTATTACTGAGAAAGAGGAGAGAATAGAGATGTGTTACAACTAAGAGGTCTCTACTACAGCATTCAATCATTTATTCATTTGTTGTCTTTCATGTGTTGATTCATTCTTATGTTATCATGTGCCAGGCATTTTGCTAGGGACTGGTTGGCTGAAGTTTGTGCTCCCAGTGCCTTTGACTCTGTTACCTTCAGAAACAGAATTCCAATGTATGCCCCAGGAAATCTATTCTTTATCTAAGCCAATCTTGATTTATTCATTTGCCAGTAGCAAGACTCAGTTCCGGAGCCTTCCTTAGGGTTATGATCCATTTCTTGCTATGCCCAGTGCTTTCATTTGCCTCTCTTCTCTACTACAGCATTCAATCATTTATTCATTTGTTGTCTTTCATGTGTTGATTCATTCTTATGTTATCATGTGCCAGGCATTTTGCTAGGGACTGGTTGGCTGAAGTTTGTGCTCCCAGTGCCTTTGACTCTGTTACCTTCAGAAACAGAATTCCAATGTATGCCCCAGGAAATCTATTCTTTATCTAAGCCAATCTTGATTTATTCATTTGCCAGTAGCAAGACTCAGTTCCGGAGCCTTCCTTAGGGTTATGATCCATTTCTTGCCCAGTGCTTTCAGTTGCCTCTTACTGGGTCCCTCTTCCCTTGCTTTCCTTGAAATTGTGCCCATTACGTAGGCTGAGAGCACAGAACTAATTTTTTCTTCTGCTTGTTTTCCGTGACTCTGGAAATAAGCTGGGGCTCGTTTATCCTAGTGCAGTATCACAGAATTGGAATTCGCGGAGGGGAATAAAGTTTAGACAGGGGATCTGAATGATAAGGGGTTAACGTCAGTTTCTTGGAATTGATTTTGAGGGAAGAGGTGAAAGTCCCATTGTTTAAGGCTTTTAAAATTTCCCAGGACAACACAGCACATTTATTCATTCAACAAACGGTAGTAGAACATCTACTGGGTCCCATGGCTCTGCTATGGGCTGAGCATACAAAGATAAGTAAGATGAAGCCTCCATCCTCTAGGAGCTCCGGGGCAGTGGTTCTGCTTCCCAGGGAAAATTATTTGGCTGGGGAGGCTTATCTCACTTTATGTCTCTCACTCTGAGTGTGGGTACCAGACACGAAAACAGATCATTACATTATTTTGGCAGAACAAGGTAGGGCGCACCCAACTCTGTCTCTGGTGCCAACAAAGGCACCCCAGAGGAGGTGGCTTTTGAACTGACTTTTGAAGGACGAATGAGAGTTTTCTATGCAAAAGCATGGTGGAAAGGAAGGAGGGAAAGGAAATATGAATTGCAGAAGCAATATGCAAAATCATGGGAAGAATGATGACACCTCAGGAGAGTAGAGATGAGAATGGATCAGAAACCAGCACAGAACAGGGTAAATACCAACACTTAAAGAGGGAGACGGAGAGAAGGGGCAGAGGAACCAATAAAGCTGAAAAGAGGAAACAATTTTTAAAAAGCATGAAGGACACTGAGGAGAGAGGTGCCCCTGGAAGTCAAGAGAATGTTTTCAAAAGAAGGGGTAATTGACAACAACAGATGTTTCCAATCGGGTTGAAAGGGTGGGTAATGAAGAAGCCATAGGCCGGCAGTCAGGATGACATTAGTAACAGGCAATTTGGTTTTGGGACCGGTGGGTGGAGCAGGAACAAGACTAGGGTGAGAATAGGGGTTGATGGCATCAAAGCAGCAAATGCTAGTGTAGCAGTGACAAGGAGGCGGGAGAGAGTGCAGGGCAGAGAGCAGACCTGGTGGGATGGGAGCCTGGGGGAGAGTAGGGTAAGTGCCTGACAGGTAGACACATCAACTGCCGAGGACCGGTAGGGAGGAGTAAGCTCTTTTTGTGGCTCATTCCTGGTGAGGAAGTTGAGATAGATTATGTCTGATGGCCTTGGTTGTCCCTGTGGATAGGAGGTGAGGCCACCTGCTAGAGTGAGACAGGTGAAGCTGAACTCTTCTTTTCCCCCACCCTGTGAAGACATCTCACACCACCTTTCCATCGCATTGGCTGCCCCCCAGCCGGAAATAAACCTTCACAGCCTGAAATAAATATTTTAAATGAGAGATACATGTTTTAAAACATCTTTGTGTTTTCCATGTTTCTTCAGCATCCAGTGAGAAGGAGAACATGCAGCCCTTTGTGGTCCTGCCCAAGGAATTCCCGGTGTACCTGTGGCAGCCATTCCTCAGACATGGCTACTTCTGCTTCCAGGATGCCGCTGAGCAGAGGAAGTTCAGTGCTCTCCTGAGTGACTGCATCAGACATCTAAATCATGGTATGGCACGGCTGCCCTCTGGTCCCCAGTTAGGCTGCCTTTTCTCAGTTGGTCTGGTCAGTCATCTGTTAGAATAATTCCTAGAAAGAGCCGCGGACGGTGCTGCCTCTGGAAGGAGAGGGAAATCGAACGAAGTGAGAGTTTTGTACACAAAGAGCGTGGCCACCTTGCTGGTTGTTTAGTCAGGGCAGGGAAGCCTCAGCGCAACAGGACGTGGAGTAGGTATCTGATGGCACAGGTAGACAGAGCACCATATTCATGCATATAATTTTGAGCATAATTCCTCCTCTTCCTTCTTCCTGATTTTTAAAAATATCAGTGACACCAAGAATGTACCAATTGTCCCTGGCAAAATCCTAGTCCTTTTGACATTTCTTGTTTATTTTCACCTTTATTTCTGAAGAAGTTACTCAGAACTTTAGGGTACATAAGAATCGCCTGGAAAACTTGCTAAACAGATTTTTTTTTTGGATCCACCTTCAGATATACTGATACTGGGGCCCTGATTTTGGTTTTCTAACAAACTGCCAAGGGATGCTGATGATGTTAATCCGTGGACCACACTTGGAGTTGCATTGCTTCAGACCCTGTTGCCTCTATGTACCGATTTCATTACTACTGGGTCCATGATAAAAACGATTTCTCTTTCCAGTATGTGATGTTTTTGATAAATTGATGTGAATGCTGGTTTTTCTGGACTCTGCAAAACCTTCAGGTACAGATAATTGAGCTCTTTGTTACTTGGCAGTTGGAAAGGTAACCAGTCAAATGTTATTGAGGATTTACTCTGTGCCAACCTATAAAGGTATTAGGAACAGAGTAATGAACCATGCAAAGTTCCCCTCTTTGGGGTCTACATTCAAACAGGAAAGAGGGGCAAACACACGTACAAATTCACAAGATAACTTGATAGTTATCAAAGTTATGTGTTACAGAGTAACAAGAGGTTACTATGTAGGGAAGAAGGGAGAAAGCTTGTCAGGGGAGGCCTTTCTGGGCAGGTGACATTTGAGTTGAGTCACCTCATCCATCTGTGCCTTTACTGTATTTCCTAATAATTTCATTGTACATTTACTTTAAAGTTCTGAGGTTACCCTGAGAGTGTCAGTGCCACGGAGCAAAAGTCACTAGTGATGCATCTCAGTCTGTTCTTGATTTTAGCTTGTGTAATGATAGAAGGCTAATGGAAAAAGATAATGTCACTCTATTTTCCTCTAGCAACCCTGACCAACGTTCATCATAATATTGGCTCATAACTCATTAGGGACTTTACAAAAATGATAACCTTATTAATATCTTACCTTGTGGTTTTGATGTTTTAGAGACAAAGAATTCCCCAGCACTGCCTGCACCATCTAACTAGTACACTTACACCTCTGTGCAGGGCCTTGGTCTAGTATGAACATGCATTTGGCACTAAACACAAGAACCATGAAGTTTCACTAAGCAGAGAATGTTCTCCACCCAGCCAGATGGGACTGGCTTCATTCCCCCTTCCGTGTCCATAATAGGAGTTTCTCTGGGGAGTTTTTGGAAGTTATGTAGCCTGTATTTAGAGTCCATTTATGGAAGATTTCAGTCGATTCACAACCCCACTCTGCTTTCCAGTATGTTATCAAAGGCACTGAGATAATGGGGTCTAGTCACATTGCCCTTGTTCTGTGTCACATTCCTCTGTCCAGAAACCTCACTTTATGCAGACTTAACGTGATTTGGCATAGCTTCCAGTGGCTCCAGTCAGAACCAGAGACCATCAAAACATTGTAGGGAACTGTCTTTGACTGTCATGGGCCAATGAGCTCATGGGTCTCTCCCTTCTCGCCTCTATTTCTTTGTTTTTGACGGCACAATGTACCACCCATCTTTACTGTGTCACTCTTTTTTTTTTTTTTTCTTTTTGGTTTCCATCTCTGCCTGTTACTCATTGTGGGATCTTGACTAAACCAGTAAGAGATTTCACAGACTCCCAGTTAACCATTATTGTTTCCATAATAACCAAAAGAGTTTAGAAATAGGTATAAAATTAGTGCTGTGATAAGGGCCAGAAACCCTGAGGGGGCTTTGGAGAGGCTGCTGAGTTCCATCCCCAGGCGACCAGAGCCAGGGCTGTATGCCTTTGTCATTGCCCCATTGGCTCTCAGGCCAGCATGCCTGAGAGCCAGTTGACAACTAGGCCATTGACAACTAGGTCCAAGATATTCTAGCAGCTGATGCTGGGCCGCTATTGATCTGTCCATTCACAAGTCCTCGGGATCTTTTTTTCCCACTTTTATTAAGATATCATTGACATATAACATTGTATTAGTTTAAGGTGTACAACATAACGATTTAATGTATGATCATTGCACTATGATCAGCACAATAAGTTTAGTTAACACCTATCACCTCACGTAGTTAACAGAAGTTTTTCTTGCGATGAGATCTTTTAAGCTCTACTCTCTTAGCAACTTTTCACATACAGTACAGTATTGTTAACGATAGTCACCATGCTGTACATTACAACCTGTGACTTAATTTATCCTATAACTGGAAGTTTGACCCCTTTAACCCATCCTCCCCCCACCTCCTCTGGCAACGACCAATCTGTTCTCTGTTTCTGTGAGTCCGTTGTTTTACGGTTCCACATATAAGTGAGATCATACAGTATTTGTTTTTCTCTGTCTGACTTAGTTCACTTAGCATAATGCCCTTAAGGGATCTTTCAGGGAAGATCATCTCTGTTGCCTTCATGGTAAGTTCTGCCAACGATTTCTGTTACTCGGGGTTCCCAGGTGCTCAAATCCCACCACACAGCCCAGGCCACTTGCCCCGGCAGTTCTGGGTTCAAATCGGTCTAGGTACCCATGTCCATTCATTCTGAATCTGGAACCACTTCTCCTGTTCCTCCTTATGGAATGGTTTTTTTCCTATTTAACCCTGACAAAGGGCTTAATTACACCCTGCTCTTGGACAATAAGGCTATATCCTGAGGTAGGTAAGGGCAAGTAGAGGGCTCTCTGCTCCTCCTTCCTTCAAGTGACAGATCTTCCTCTGGGTGCCTCAAAGATGATTTACACTCATAAGGGCCATAGAGGGGTGCATGTGTGTGTGTGTGTGTTGTTGTTGGCACCCCTTCACTGAGCAGGCATAAGAAAACTCCACAAGATTAATCTTCAGAACATACTGGACTAAATATCAAGCCCACTGTGTGAGGGAGAGGGGAAATTTCCCCTTCCCCACCTTGGTTCTTTTGGCTGGCAATTAAAATGACACAAGGCAGGTTAATGGAGAAAAATCAAATTTATTACATGCGGATGGGGAATTCACTTAAGTATGAAGAATTTCAAAGACAGCAAGGCAAGATGAGGTTTATATATATTCTGGACTAAGGAGAAAGAGCTGGGGGTCTGAGGCTTTTTTTTCCTTGAGGGAAAGTAAGATAATTCACAGGAAGATAGGAAGAGCTAATGTTTGCTGGGCCATCCATAGACAGTGGGACACAGAGAGGACTCTGATCAAACAGCTTTGCTTAGGCTCCTCCCTGTCTACCACTCCTAATTTCAATACTTTATTACAGTTATCTTTGGTGATAGCTTCTTCCTGGGACAGTCCTCCTACCTTAAATTCTTTTAGGCAGTGAAGGGGAAGTTCAGAGGCTCTTCCTGAGTCTTTTGGGCTTTGATTGTTTTCAGCTCAAAATAATCCTCATGCTAGAGTAGCACAACTTGGGGCAGCCTGCCCTCAACCCCATCAAGTGACATGTACCTAGAGCAACTGCTGTCTTCTGTTCTTTTGGAATCTTACTGCAGCCCCTTGTCCCTGATGGGAGAAGTCCAGCGTTCTGGAATGTCCTCTTCTACAAAAAATGGGACTTATATAAAGCCAAAATGTTCTAAGACAGTCCTATTGTCCAAAATTCAGTCCTATTCAGAACTGTAGTTTGCAAAATATGGTTCTTGTAGTTACAGAGATATAGCTAAAACTATTAACACATACAGAAGACTGTATACATGCAATGTGGAATAATGATCATTATCAATGTGAATCTGTCCTTCCAGCTCAGGATAATCATTTCTTGGCATAAGAATTTTCGGGAAGGGGAAAAAGTGTTCCTGGCAGGAAAAATAGGATATGTTGGGGCCAGGAAGAGAGTCAGAGCATGGACTATTAGAGGAACTGAACGAATTTCATGTGGCTGGTGCTTAGAGAGGAGAGAGGTGCCAAGCAAGCATGGAGAGATGGGCAGGAGCCAGACTATAAAGGGCTTTGTGGAGCATATTAGGGAGTTTGCACTTTACTCTAGCATCAATAAGAAACCATTAAAGGGCTTTAAGCAGATAAGCAACTCAAACATATTTTCATTTTAGAAAGGTCACACGTACTGGCTGCTGTGTGGGCAGTGGATGGGGGGGTAGCCGCTGGGATGCCAGGAGGCCACTTAGGAAGCTTTGGCAGGCTACAGATGGTGGTAGCTTGCACCAAAGAGGTGACAATGGAAATGGCAAGAGGTGGCTGAATAAGAGAGATATCCAGGAAGTAGAATCAATAGAACTTAAGGATAGATCATGTGCGGAGTGAGGCAGTGGGAGAACCCAAGGAAGAGCCCCAGGTTTCTGCCATTCTTTGAGATGGGAACCTTGTGTGGAGAGGAGCAGCCTCCAGGGAAAGGAAACGACGTGTTCAGTGTTGCAGATGTTGAGCTGGAGAAGTCTAGGGACATCCAGGCGAGCGCGTCTCATAGACAGATGCCTGGACAAGGCTGGAGAACTGGAGCACAATCTAGAGTAGAGACAGATGGGAAGTCAGCAACCTGTCTGTGCTCATGGAGTTGGCTGAGGGCCTGGCATCTGGTACAGGCTCTGTAAACATGTCCATCCTCCATCCTCATGTATAGTTGCAAATATGACCACGTGGGAGAAGCATGGGGCATGTGTGTTGAAGTAGATTAAAGATGTTTGTATCCAAAATCTGTAAGCATTAATATAAAATAGGTTGATGACTTTGTGTTAAATACTAACTTCACTCACGACATGGGCCTATGATTTTACTGTTGAGTTATCTAAACAACATGTTCCTTAGGAATACAAAGTCTGTGAAATTCAGTAAATCAGGGTCTCTGACTCACCCTCTTCATAGAGATAATACTCAAATGCCAGTGTCTCTTCTGTATTTTATTTCAAGTTCATTGCTACCAATCTGTTTTGGGACTCATAAAAAACATTCCCAGAGGCTTTTAGTTGATCTTACTTTTCCCAATTACTGCCACCTCCTTCCATGTGTGACAGTCAGATAAATCACATTTAAACACAAATTTTGATTAAAATCCTTCAGTGGCACTGCCATTTTCAAAAAGATGAAAACTCCAAAGAGACTGGCTATTGTGTGCCTGATTTCCTACTATTCTCAAGTGCAAGCCTCCTCTCCCCCAACCTTGCTACCCTACCCCACCCACCTGCTTTTTTTTTTGCGGTACGCAGGCCTCTCACTGTTGTGGCCTCTCCCGTTGTGGAGCACAGGCTCCGGACGCGCAGGCTCAGCGGCCATGGCTCACGGCCCCAGCCGCTCCGCGGCATATGGGATCTTCCCAGACTGTGGCACAAACCCACGTTCCCTGCATTGGCAGGCGGACTCTCAACCACTGCGCCACCAGGGAAGCTCCACCCTCCTGCTTTTAATGAAAGTTTTACCTAGACATTTTTGGCCTTCTCATACACCTGAAACACCCACTCCTCACTTATTCGAATTCTCTCTTATTTCCTTAAGAACAAGCTTCAGTCTGACATGCCATGAAGGCCACAGGGCTAACTTCACTAGTGCCTATTATCTGTTCCACTGATTGGATGCTCACCACAGTCTGCCTTACATTATTCGTTTTCATGTCTAGTTGTCCTATTTCTCCAACTCTATTGCAAATTCCTGAAGGAGAATCTTGTATCATCTTTTGTGTCCCTTTGTAGTGCTCAGACATATATCTTGTGTTTCATAAAATGGTTCAAAGACACTAATGAATTAACAACTTAGTACCAAAGTAAAGCTGATTTCAGAATCGAAGTGTGATTTTAGAGATGACAGTTATAAATGTGGTTTGGCCTAATTCATAAACACACTGGCATGAGAAAGTGAAAGAATTGTCAATACAAAGCATAAAGTATTTGAGGAATAAGGGAATCACATGTCAGGCAGCCATCATCAGAAGAAGGTGATTCTGGAATGAAGGTGGAATGATGGCACAGTCTTGTTCAGCAGTACTGTGCTAGCTTGAAGGACAGTCAGGACTGCCACTGAACAAACGCCAGTGGTTCCCATCATCATGAACACTAAGAAATAGGGCACAGTAGAACATCTGGGAAACATAAGGGCACGTGCATTGGAAAAGATACTATTAAAAAAAACACATCTTTCTTGATGAAGAGAACACAATCATGTAAAGACACTTTGCAAACTTCTGCTTTAACTTGGACTAGTTCAATCACCTATGACATTTATGTTATTCAAGGGTACATGTGATGGAGTGAGTTAGGCTGAATGTGGAGCTATAATAGACAGTTAAACTTTGAAATTGGTTGCTGTCAGGGTTGTATGCCTTGAGCTCTTATCCCAGAAATCCCATGTCAAATCAAATGCCTTTATTAGATTGGATTTTGACACTTACATGTTTTAGGTGTTCAATTAATGATGCTGAATTTAATAGAATTTTATTTATTTATTTTTAAATAAATAAATCTATTTTATCTTTGGCTGTGTTGGGTCTTCCGTTGCTGCACACGGGCTTTTCTCTGGTTGTGGTGAGCGGGGCTACTCTTCGTTGCAGTGTGCAGGCTTCTCATTTTGGTGGCTTCTCTTGTTGCGGAGCACAGACTCTAGGCGTGCGGGCTTCAGTAGTTGTGGCACATGGGCGCTAGAGCTCAGGCTCAGTAGTTGTGGCACACGGGCGTAGTTGCTCTGCGGCATGTGGGATCTTCCCGGATCAGGGCTTGAACCCGTGTCCCCTGAACTGGCAGGCAGATTCTTAACCACTGCGCCAGCAGGGAAGCCCCTAAATTGAATTTTAACACAGAAAAGTGTCAGACTTCCCTGGTGGCACAGTGGTTAAGAATCTACCTGCCAATGCAGGGGACACGGGTTCGAGCCCTGGTCTGGGAAGATTCCACATGCCGCGGAACAGCTAAGCCCATGTGCCACCACTGCTGAAGCCTGTGTGCCACAACTACTGAGCCCGTGTGCCACAACTACTGAAGCCTGCGTGCCTAGAGCCCATGCTCCACAACAAGAGAAGCCAACACAATGAGAAGCCCACGCACCACAACGAAGAGTAGCCCCCACTCGCCACAACTAGAGAAAGCCCATACTCAGCAACAAAGACCCAACGCAGCCAAAAAATAAATAAATAAATGAAGTTAAAAAAAAAAAAAACAGAAAAGAGTCGTATGATTCAAATTAGCTAGAGCAAATCCTTTTTGGTGTGTTTATTTGAACACCCCTTACCATTCATGAAACAAGTTTATTACTTGAGGGACTAAGTGTCTGACGTGGGCATCAATCAATTTTAACTGAAAATATTCAATGAATTTTCTTTTGTAGTATATGAAAACATATTTCTGAATTTATGGCACATACTTATATTTATATACACATACATATCTATGAATTACAAAATGCTAACCGTACTTGGGCTCTTTTGGACACTTTACTGCAAATGAATAATGTTTGACTGGACATAGATAAACAAATACAATTTTTGTAAATATCTATTTGAATGCTTTTACTTATAAAAGGTATTTCATAGTGTACGTTTGTTTCAATGCATTAAAACCTCTATGCATTGTAAACAAAAATGTTTGCTAATTACTCTTTAATAAATAACTAGATACCAATTTCTAGTTTTCATAAACTGTCCCAAACAAACATTTTTAAAAGGATTCTCTCTGCTTGGAGATTAGTCTCTCTTTGACTTTAGTGTATACTCTTTGCCTCACATAGGTAATACTCGACACATTATAAATATGTGACGTATATGAATATGCCATTTTTTCTTAGGAAGTTATCATTTTCCCCTTCTGACCCTTTTTTACTGTTCATAAAACTCTAAATTTGGAAGAGATCTTAGTGATTGCCTACTCTATCTCCTCAGAGTTTATTTATGATAAGGCTCAGATAGTAACTTACTTGCCCAAGGTCCCAGCTAGTCAGTGGTAGAGGACCAGTTGTCCTGACACCTAGTTCTTGACTTCTGTTTCAGTTATACATTACCATGTTGTCTTTCCAACATTACTTCTTAAAAGAATTTTTCATCTTTTGGTCAATTAAAGCACATTACTATTAAATCAAGTTACTCTTGTGATACGTTTGCATGATCTAAAGTGAAGCAAACCTGTACCATTCATTGGAGGTCATCTGAGACATGGGATATGTCTGTTTTTTTCATAAGTAGCAACATCTGATAACTTGGTATTTTGTCCACCAGCTAAACATGACTATATTTTTTAGTTCAGATATGTTCAGGAAAAAAAATGTTTGGTAATGTAGCTGTTTAATGGTTAAATTTTGTGTAGTATAAAATGGAAACCATCATATAGGGCCTGAACCAAGATGGCAGAGTAGAAGGACGTGCTCTCACTCCCTCTTGTGAGAACACCAGAATAACAGCTAGCTGCTGGACAGTCATCGACAGTAAGACACTGGAACTCACCAAAAAACATACCCCACATCCAAAGACAAAGGAGAAGCCACAATGAGACAGTAGGAGGGGCACAATAACAGTAAAATCAAATCCCATAACTGCTGGGTGGGTGACTCACAGGCTGGAGAACACATACCACAGAAGTCCACCCACTGGAGTGAAGTTTATGAGCCCCACGTCAGGCTTCCCAACCTGGGGGTCCGGCAATGGGAGGAGGAATTCCTAGAGAATCAGACTTTGAAGGCTAGTGGGATTTGATTGCAGGACTTCAACAGGACTGGGGGAAAAAGAGACTCCACTCTTGGAGGGCACACACAAACTACTGTGTGCATCAGGACCCAAGGGAAGAAGTGACCTCAGGGGAGACTGAACCAGACCTACCTGCTAGTGTTGGAGGGTCTCCTGCAGAGGTGGGGGTGGCTGTGGCTCACCATGGGGACAAGGTCACTGGCAGCAGAAGTTCTGGGAAGTACTCCTTGGTGTGAGCCCTCCCAGAGTCCACCATTAGCCCCACCAAAGAGCCTGGGTCGGCTCCAGTGTTGGGTTGCTTCAGGCCAAACAACCAACAGGGAGGGAACCCAGCCCCACCCATCAGCAGTCAAGAGGATTCAAGTTTTACTGAGCTCTGCCCACCAGAGCAACAGCCAGCTCTACCCACCACCACTCCCTCCCATCAAGAAACTTGCACAAGCCTCTTAGATAGCCTCATCCACCAGAGGGCAGAGAGCAGAAGCAAGAAGAACTACAGTCCTGCAGCCTGTGGAACAAAAACCACATTCACAGAAAGATAGACAAGATGAAAAGGCAGAGGGCTACGTACCAGAGGAAGGAACAAGATAAAACCCCAGAAAAGCAACTAAATGAAGTGGAGATAGGCAATCTTCCAGCAAAAGAATTCAGAATAATGATAGTGAAGATGATCCAAGACCTCAGAAAAAGAATGGAGGCAAAGATCAAGAAGATGCAAGAAATGTTTAACAAAGACCTAGAAGAATTAAAGAACAAAAAGAGATGAACAATACAACAACTGAAATGAAACTACACTAGAAGGAATCAATAGCAGAATAACTGAGGCAGAAGAACGGATAAGTGACCTGGAAGACAGAATGGTGGAATTCACTGCTGCAGAACAGAATGAAGAAAAAAGGATGAAAAGAAATGAAGACAGCCTAAGGGAACTCTGGGATAATATTAAACGCAACAACATTCACATTATAGGGGTCCCAGAAGGAGAAGAGAGAGAGAAGGGACCCAAGAAAATATTTGAAGAGGTTATAGTTGACAACTTCCCTAACATGGGAAAGGAAATAGCCATCCAAGTCCAGGAAGCGCAGAGAGTCCCATACAGGATAAACCCAAGGAGAAACACACCGAGACACATAATAATCAAATTGGCAAAAATTAAAGACAAAGAAAAATTATTGAAAGCAGCAAGGGAAAAACAACAAATAATATACAAGGGAACTCCCATAAGGTTAACAGCTGATTTCTCAGCAGAAACTCTACAAGCCAGAAGGGAGTGGCATGATAAAGTGATGAAAGGGAAGAACCTACAACCAAGATTACTCTACCTGGCAA
>NW_020173731.1:159454-159727 GCF_003031525.2 Neophocaena asiaeorientalis asiaeorientalis | reverse complement strand
CAGATTACACTTTCTTCTCAAGTGCGCATGGAACATTCTCCAGGATAGATCACATCTTGGGTCACAAATAAAGCCTCAGTAAATTTAAGAAAATTGACATCATATCCAGCATCTTTTCTGACCACAACGCTATGAGATAAGAAATCAATTACAGGGAAAAAAACACAAACGAATGGAGGCTAAACAATACGTTACTAAATAACCAAGGGATCACTGAAGAAATAAAAGAGGAAATCAAAAAATACCTAGAGACAAATGACAATGAGAACACGA